>NC_088920.1:23487500-23547500 GCF_038396675.1 Hydra vulgaris
AATGAATTGGTTTGTCCCGGCCATCCAGTATCTCAGAGAAAGAGGAGTGAAAGACATCATAGAATCTGCCAAACAAACAGCAAAAGTAATTGACATTGACACAGACTTCCCAATTAAACGAAAGAGAAAAGTCAAGCGTATGATGTTTGATGAAACTGATGATGATAGCATTAATCAAACCAGAACAAGACTTTATCATTCAATGCAACTGTGTGTTTGACAGCATTATCACACAAATACAATGGCGATTTGAGGCAATGTCCGAAGTAACATCTGACTTTCTATTTCTCACTGGAAAACAAATCTTCCTTAACTGTTGAAGAACTTAAGCAAAAAGCTTTAGTCTAGCCCAGAAGTACAAAAATGATTTGGATTCTTTAGAACTGCAAGCTGAGATTAGGACTTTCAAGTTTCACGCAAAACCTATGATGGAAAATTTGGAATGTGCTAATCCAATTGAAATATTGCAATTCATACACTTGTACTCTTTAACAGATGCATATCCGAACATTGAAGTTTCACTCAGGATTTTTCTTCCTCTTCCAGCGACATGTTCAACATGTGAAAGAAATTTTTGTAAACTTAAATTATTGAACAATTACTTGCAATCAATCATTGGACAAGAAAGCTCATCCAGTTCGGCTATTATTTCAATTGAGAATGAAATAGCAAAGAAGGTAAACTATGACCAAATTAAAAGCAGGGAAAATCAATTTCACTTGATGTATATTAAACTTATTTGTTATTGTTAATGAATTGTTAAGTGCTAAAGAATTCTTTTATTAGGGCCATTTTCAATTTTTTTGTTGCTATCTCTCAAAGGTCCAAACCGCAGCCTGTAAACGTGATTAGAAGTTACTAAATTAGTTTTTTGGAGAAGGGAAGTTATTTTTATGGATAGGGTTTTTTTTATGAGGGGAGGTGGTAGGGCCATTTTTAGTGGGTAGGCGCCAAATGTTTTAGACCCCTGGCGCCATTTTAGCTTGCTACAGCACTGTTTAGATATATTTAGATATAAAAGAGATTTATTTTTTCAATTATTGTTCTTTTTTATTATTTTTCTTTTTATGTAAATTATAAAATAAAATACTGCAACTTATGGTGGCAGTATTTTAATACTGCAACTTATATTATTAGATGCTTCAAGAAGTCGTAAATTAAAGAATGTTTTTAAAAAACCAGAATAACATTTGAAGCTTTTTTTACTCCTTCTTACAGAGATTTTGCCACTTTAGGTATGTCAACTTGGGTCTCAAAAGAAACGTATTTTCATAGAGGTTTTAGATAACCAATATTTTTACGTAATATTTTTTGACAAAAAATATTGCAAAAAGCGCTCGTGACTCTTTAAACAATTAAAAGAAAAAAAATTTTTCAGCAATAATATAATAAGTATTAATTGTTTTTACAAACAAATATTATTTTTAAGATCTTTATAAAAATATGCTAATATTTTTAATATATATTTTAATATATAATATTTTTAATAATATATAAAAATATAAAAATAAGACCCAAAACGGCATACTTTTAAATAATTATTTTTGTGACAATATTATGGATTTATTATGTGAAATCAAAATGAGTAATGATATATCAAAAACATTTTTTTTGCTGAAAAATTTTTGTTGGTCCGTGTAATTTCTATGAGTATTTATCTATTTTATCTAAAACATAGAAAACTATAATAATTAGAGTTCTTAGTCAAAAAAAAAAGTTGATATGTTTTAGTGATTTTTTTATTACTTACTACTATTGTCGGTGTTTGTTGATAGATCGTCATCAGAACCTAAATTAAATAAAATAGTAATTAAAAAGGTATACATAACTTTTGAATTATTTGGTTAAAGTATACAGTTTATTAAAATAAAAAAAATAATTAAATGTGGGTGTTACCTTTATCACTATTGACTCGCACCTTTGTTGATTCGAAATTATAGCTTAAATCATTTTTGCAGCTACGGGTGTTTGATACCTATCTTAACTCATTTTCTCTGAATGACCCATAAAGTTATGAAATAAATGACGCTCATCTGACGAAACATCGGTTTCAGCATGCAGCTGATTCTGTGGCAAGAGACAAGTTTATTTGTAAGTTTGATTCTGTGACGGTTCAAGAATTTTATTTGGATGAAAGTTAACATTTGCAGGAACAAAAAATTCAAAAATCCTGATATTTCTATTTAAATGACAACCTGATTGAATTTCATTGTCACCTATATTTTCTCTAACTCCTTAAAAATAGTTTAAATGTGTATAAATAAAGCAATTTAAATAAAAAAAAAACACTTAAATTGCATAAAAATATTCAAAATAATCAAAAATTCATTTATCAATAAAGCAAATTTCTAAACTTTTTTTCTTAACAAATTCAAAACTTCTCTAAAATATGATGGATTTTAACCTGTTTGTGTTTTTAAACATAAAAGTTCAATAATTAAATGTTCAAGTGCATGATGGTATCAGATAATTTTTATGACAAAAGTTTAGGTGCGAGTAAAACTATTAAGAAAAAAATGGAAAGATTAAATGCATATAAAATTATTCACAGAATTATTCATGAGATTACTACTGTAGTTTTTAATACGCTTTTAATTTTCAATTGATTTTTAATTTTGTTGCTAGTTTTGTTGTTGTTAATAAATTTTGTTGTTGTTAATAAAGAGGAGGGGGGGGTATATTTATTGCCAACTGAAGACACCAAAAAAAGGTCTCAATATTTGCAATTTGCTAACTACAGTTCAAAACTTGCTCATTGTGCCAACTCAAATGGTTATATGACAGCTTTGGAGGGGTGGAACTTCCCCTACACCCCTCGTTTGGGGTGTAGGGGAAGTTCCACCCCAAATTTGTAAGAGTCATTCTTGGTAATCACTAGATCAAAACTCTCAGATCCACTTGAATTAGATAAAAATTTTAATTCAATAGAAGGTTCATTCTGATATTTTATAATTCTTTGTTTGCCTGTAAATAAAAGCATCTCCGGTTTTTCAGTTGCATTAAATCCAAGATTAAAAGTGGGGTAAGGAAACTCTATGCTTGGTTCTTTGTCAACAAAATGGAGTAAACACACGGATGTCATTTGATGTTTCCCAAGGTTTTCCTTCTTTCTTTTTTTCTATTAATTAACTTTATTCAAGTATTCCTTTTATATCTGAGCATTTCAATGTGGTAGGAAATACAAACAGCCTAAGAAAGTTTAAATATAAATAACTGCATTTATATTAAAAAAAAAAAATTCAAGCAAAATGAAAATTATAAAATCTTTTTTCACAACATATATTACTTGTTTTTATTAATAAAAAAAAAAATTATTTCTAAACTTTTAAAGTTAACATTTTTAACTTAAGTTGAGTTAAAAGAGCTCTTCAACTCAACTCTAGAGTTCAGTTAGTTAGAGTTCGAGTAGAGTTAAGAAGTAAGAGTAAGAAGTAAGTTAGAGTGGAGTTAAATAATTATTATAGGTTGGAAGGGTTTCACTTTTTATAGAAGAAACTCTATCTTAAACTTATCTGGATTATTTGTGCGCTACATACCAACGAATTACCACTTAGGCATTTAATGTAAGCTTTAGATGGAAAACTTTATCTGAAAATAGATGCTCAGGAAACATCGGAAAACGTATTAACATAGCAAAAGCTTCTTTTTTTGACAATCATCCCTCAGCTTGATTTTGTTGTAGACATTATTCGAGAAGAAAATTGTAGATTCTTTGTCTACAAATCAGAAGTATTTATACAGAATATATAATGCAATAGCATCAGGTATTTTTCCTAATGAATTAAAAGAGATTTAAATAGACCAACGCAATCATTCAAGATGGTTGAATTTTACAAATAGGCTACTTCGAATCTGGTGCTCCGAGCATTGTTTAGAAAACAAAGATCTACAAAACTTGAAACTGTTAGCTGAGTTTATCATTGGTGTTTTTTCTATTATGTGGTTTGAGCTTAAGGTAATAAACTTAGTTATGTAACTAAGTTTCTTACCTCTGTAGTTCAGATGAATGAGCAAGAAGATTTGCAGTGCAGAAGATGATTAATGATAGAAATAATAAGGACGTTGGAGAAAATGCAAAAATAGAAGAATACCAGTCATAAACACTAAATCAAATAGTCTAATAGATTTAATCAATTTGGAAACAGAGGAAATCAGTAAACCAGTTTTTTCCTGCTGTTTGATGAAAGATGATATTATACAGTTTATTATTAATCCAATGATTGCACCAAACTTTCCTATTCTTGGTGAATCTATTGAACGCATTGTGAAAAAGGTCACCAGGGCTTCAATGTCAGTGTGTGGTGCCCAGACAGGTTCATAAGGGCTACAATGTCTCATAGAGAGCTGATGCCTGTGTGCCAATCAAAAAAAGATCTGCTGAAAGTTTTAATCAGAATTTTTACTTTTTATTATGAGTAAACAATTTATTCTAGAATATATGCGGAAAATACTGTTTGTAAATCAATGTTTTAATGTCTAACACGTATAGACTCAATTATCATAAAATTTAATTTATGATTTAACTTTAATATATTATAGATGTCTTTAGGTAAACTAAGGCTAAGGAATCTTTTAAGACTTTATTTTGTTGAGTAGTAGCAAAGCACTTGCGCAATGCGCAAGTAAGTGAGCGGACGTGTTTTTTGTTACTGTGGTAAAAAAAACACGCTGAAAAAAGTTTAATCTTTAAATAAATTTTTACAACAAGATATATTTATTTACAAAAACAATAAAAAAATAAAATAACAACAGGAAAGTTTGATAAATATAGCAGTCACAATTGTTGAAATTCAAAAAATGCTAAAAGAAATGTTTTTAGAATATAATTAAAAGAAACTGCAACAATGTTTTCAGAATATAAAAATGAGATGGCTATTATATTGAAACAGCAAGAACAAATTTTTATCGACATTTTAAGTGCCAACACCAAGACATTCAATGAAAGAAAAAGTTGAAGAAAAAGTTAATGTTAGTTCTAACGAAATAAAGTTATTAGTTAATGACGTAGAAGTTAAGTTCGACGTTAAGTTGAGCTTGAATTTCCACGAGGAGCTGTTCGATAAAAGAAATTGCCAGTATCAATGAACGAGAAAACGAAAAATCAAGAAAAGAAACATCATTTAATTAAAATATCAAGGAAAAACAAAGATTATCTGAAGATAGATCGAGAAGAAAAAATCTAAGAATTGATGGGTTGTTGGAAATTGAAAAAGAAAGCTGAATGGAAATAGAAGAAAAAATTCAAACGCTTTTGGAAAATAAATTAGGATTAAGTGGAATAGATGTAGCGCTTGCTCATCGAACAGGATTAAAAAGAAATGGACGCTCCAGAACAATTGTTATTATTTTGCTGAGGTATAAAGACAAGATAAAAATTCTGTAAGAATCATATAGGTTTAATAGAACTAACTTGTATGTAAAGGAAGACTTTTCCCGTGAAACTGTGGATATAAGAAAAAAGTTATTGGCGAAAGTAAAGAAAAAACGATCCAATGGTGAAAATGTTTATCTTAGGTATCATAAAAATATTACTTCAAAAAACTCTTTACTTAAATTTAGTAATAATAAATCAAATCAAAATTTAAAAATTATATATATTTTGAATATTTAAAGATATATATATATATAATTTTTTTTTTTAAATAGCGGAAAATAATATTTTGAATGTTTTTGATATCTCTACTAGAGAAAACACGATACTTTTAATAAATGACTTTGACCCTGACGTAAATTGTTTTAATAACTTTTCGAAAGAAACTGTTTATTTTAATATAAGTGATGCCTCAAGTTATTTAAACTCTTCATTATACAATTTTTCATTATTAAATTTGAACATCAGGAGTTTAAGTAAAAATTTTGAATCCCTAAAACTAACTTTAAAGAACTTAAACTACAATTTTAGTGTAATCTGTCAAACGGAAACTTGGTGTCAACATGGCGATGGGTTAAATTCTAATTATTTTCAGGAAAAACGGCATTGGTGGGGGCGTATGTGCTTTTATTTGCAATTCTTTTACTTTTAGAAAATTACTAAACCTCAGTGTCAATGACGCTAATTGTGAGTCGTTAACAATTGAAATTCTTAATCAGAAAACCATAAATATTTTTATAACTTCTTTTTACAAACCACCTAAAATGGTATTTTGGAAGCGTATGAAAAACCCTTAAAAAATATATTGCCAAAAGTCAATAAAAAACATATTTACTTAATTGGTTATCTTAACATAGATATTCAAAAAATAAATAATGATTCATACGCTAAACGGTTTGTAAGTACTCTACTTCAGAACAGTTTAATACCTGTAATTAACAAACCAACGCGCGTATCACGCAATACTTCTTCAATTATTGATAACATTATCACTAATATTCCAATGTCTTGCCAAATCAAAAGTAGAATATTAAAAACATTATCACTAATATTCCAATGTCTTGCCAAATCAAAAGAAGAATATTAAAAACTGATATCAGCGATCATTTTCCAAACTTTTTTATAAATTACTCTTTAATTCCTGAATCTAAAAATTTATTTGCATATATACTATACACTATAGGGGCTTTATGACAAAACTTCTGTCTTCTACTTGCTTCCGTCATTAATTTTTTTATTTAAATTTTGTTGATGAAAACTGTAAAACAAGAACGTAGTAAAATATTTATAAATGACGAATAAATGTTTCTATATTTTCCATAACTTTGCGTAAACAATATAATTATGATAAAATTTAAACTTTCAGGCTGAAAATTCCCTGAATAAACATTAAATGCAAATAAAAAGAGAATTGGTTCTCAGTATCATATGGTAAAAGACATAAGAAAAATGCCCAGCCGAACCTAAGTTCAAAAACCGTTCAAAAGTCATCCTAGTTTTGAGCTCTAGCAAAAAAAAATATATATATATAAATATAAATTCAAACCGCCATAAATTTTTAACTAGTAAAAAACTCCGAATAAAATTTTATCCAGAGTTTGGTGTATCCATATCCTACATTTGCATCAATTTTTATAAAATTATATGTAGTGGTTCGCATTCTACATGTGTTTTTATTGTCATAATATAAATTAAAAATTTCACTTAACTTAAACAAAAAATTATAAGATTTCAAAATTTGCATAATAGTTGATGTGTTGATGTGTACGCCGTAATCCCATATAAGTGGCGTTCTTAGGTCAGCTTGGTTGGCAATATCCGTGCCAACCGTAAAGGATCTTATTGGAATCTTTGCGTTCCGATAAAATGTTAACGAAATTCTCGTTCTTATGTAACTTTTTTATTGCAAGACTTATTTAGAATTATTAAAATATGAAAAAAAATGTCATTAAAATATTATTATTATTGTTATTAAAACATAAACAGCCGTTTAATAAAGACTCTTTACACGTTTTTAAAAAAATTACTTTCAAAATTTATGGCAGTTTGAGTTTACATTTTTTTTTTTTTTTTTTTTTTTGCTAGACCTCAAAACAAGGGTGGGTCACTTTTGTCACGACTTTTTTTATGTGTGTAATCAATCAATCTAGATTAATATATGTGAATTATTTTTATTTCTTTTTAAATAAATTAGAATTATACATTTTGATAATTGTTTTTCTAACTTAACTTTATTAGAACAAAAGAATAAAATCATCTTTACTAACATATAGAAAATTATTATCATGAGAGTTAAAAATTAAATCAAACAACGTTTTCTTAATATTCCATACCATAATTCCTGAGAGAATCGTATTATGTGGTTCATCTTATATATATATATATATATATATATATATATATATATATATATATATATATATATATATATATATATATATATATATATATATATATATATATATATATATATATATATATATATATATATATATATATATATATATATACATATATATATATATATATATATATATATATATATATATATATATATATATATATATATATATATATATATATATATATATATATATATATATATATATATATATATATATATGCATGCAATAACAAAATCTTTGCTTTCAAATAATTTTATACTTTATAAAAGAAGTTTAAACCATAACTTAGTTATGAAAAATTAAAAGAGGTGAATCTTTTAATTTTTATAATTAATAATACATTCAAATTTTAAAAAATAAAAATATTATAGCTATAAACACGAAAATAAACAAACTTTTTTCTTATTAAAAATTTATTAAAACTTAAGATTTTATTTATAAGAATTAAATACGGAGCTCTCTAACTTTTAAAGAAAAACGTTCATCAATTATATTTTATCAACAGATAAACTTATATATATATATTAAAACTAATATAATAATCAAATAATAAAACAACTCGCTTGCTTTTTTTCTAAATTATTCAAACAGAGTGCGATATTATGTTTTGTTTTCATTGTAGACGGATGGTTGATACCTAAAATTTCAGTTTTTATTTTATCAACAGAATAATAAATTTCTAAAGCTTCGTTATATTTTCCCATATTGTCCAAACAGCTTGCGATATTATGTTTTGTTATCATTGTATCCGGATGGTTGATACCTAAAATTTCAGTTTCTATTTTATCAACATAATAATAAATTTCTAAAGCTTCGTTATATTTTCCCATATCGTGCAAACAGAGTGCGATATTACGTTTTGTTGTCATTGTAGACGGATGGTTGATACCTAAAATTTCAGTTTGTATTTTATCAACAGAATAATAAATTTTTAAAGCTTCGTTATATTTTCCCATTTTGTTCAAACAGAGTGCGATATTATGTTTTGTTATCATTGTAGACGGATGGTTGATACCTAAAATTTCAGTTTCTATTTTATCAACAGAATAATAAATTTCTAAAGCTTCGTTATATTTTCCCATATTGCGCAAACAGCTTGCGATATTACGTTTTGTTGTCATTGTAGACGGATGGTTGATACCTAAAATTTCAGTTTGTATTTTATCAACAGAATAATAAATTTTTAAAGCTTCGTTATATTTTCCCATATTGTTCAAACAGATTGCGATATTATGTTTTGTTGTCATTGTAGACGGATGGTTGATACCTAAAATTTCAGTTTTTATTTTATCAACAGAATAATAAATTTCTAAAGCTTCGTTATATTTTCCCATATTATTCAAACAGCTTGCGATATTATGTTTTGTTATCATTGTATCCGGATGGTTGATACCTAAAATTTCAGTTTGTATTTTATCAACAGAATAATAAATTTTTAAAGCTTCGTTATATTTTCCCATATTGTTCAAACAGATTGCGATATTATGTTTTGTTTTCATTGTAGACGGATGGTTGATACCTAAAATTTCAGTTTCTATTTTATCAACATAATAATAAATTTCTAAAGCTTCGTTATATTTTCCCATATTGTCCAAACAGCTTGCGATATTATGTTTTGTTATCATTGTATCCGGATGGTTGATACCTAAAATTTCAGTTTCTATTTTATCAACATAATAATAAATTTCTAAAGCTTCGTTATATTTTCCCATATTGTGCAAACAGAGTGCGATATTACGTTTTGTTGTCATTGTAGACGGATGGTTGATACCTAAAATTTCAGTTTGTATTTTATCAACAGAATAATAAATTTTTAAAGCTTCGTTATATTTTCCCATTTTGTTCAAACAGAGTGCGATATTATGTTTTGTTATCATTGTAGACGGATGGTTGATACCTAAAATTTCAGTTTCTATTTTATCAACAGAATAATAAATTTCTAAAGCTTCGTTATATTTTCCCATATTGCGCAAACAGCTTGCGATATTACGTTTTGTTGTCATTGTAGACGGATGGTTGATACCTAAAATTTCAGTTTGTATTTTATCAACAGAATAATAAATTTTTAAAGCTTCGTTATATTTTCCCATATTGTTCAAACAGATTGCGATATTATGTTTTGTTGTCATTGTAGACGGATGGTTGATACCTAAAATTTCAGTTTGTATTTTATCAACAGAATAATAAATTTCTAAAGCTTCGTTATATTTTCCCATATTGTTCAAACAGACTGCGATATTATTTTTTGTTGTCATTGTAGACGGATGGTTGATACCTAAAATTTCAGTTTGTATTTTATTAACAGAATAATAAATTTCTAAAGCTTCGTTATATTTTCCCATATTGTTCAAACAGATTGCGATATTATGTTTTGTTGCCATTGTAGACGGATGGTTGATACCTAAAATTTCAGTTTGTATTTTATTAACAGAATAATAAATTTCTAAAGCTTCGTTATATTTTCCCATATTGTTCAAACAGATTGCGATATTATGTTTTGTTGCCATTGTATCCGGATGGTTGATACCTAAAATTTCAGTTTGTATTTTATCAACAGAATAATAAATTTCTAAAGCTTCGTTATATTTTCCCATATTGTTCAAACAGAATGCGATATTATTTTTTGTTGTCATTGTAGACGGATGGTTGATACCTAAAATTTCAGTTCGTATTTTATCAACAGAATAATAAATTTCTAAAGCTTCGTTATATTTTCCCATATTGTCTAAACAGAGTGCGATATTACGTTTTGTTATCATTGTAGACGGATGGTTGATACCTAAAATTTCAGTTTGTATTTTATCAACAGAATAATAAATTTCTAAAGCTTCGTTATATTTTCCCATATTGTTCAAACAGAATGCGATATTATGTTTTGTTGTCATTGTAGACGGATGGTTGATACCTAAAATTTCAGTTCGTATTTTATCAACAGAATAATAAATTTCTAAAGCTTCGTTATATTTTCCCATATTGTCTAAACAGAGTGCGATATTATGTTTTGTTTTCAATGTAGACAGATGGCTGATACCTAAAATTTCAGTTCGTATTTTATCAACAGAATAAAAAATTTCTAAAGCTTCGTTATATTTTCCCATTTTGTCCAAACAGCTTGCGATATTATGTCTTGTTGTCATTGTATCCAGATGGTTGTTACCTAAAACTTCAGTTTGTATTTTATCAACAGAATAATAAATTTCTAAAGCTTCGTTATATTTTCCCATATTGTCTAAACACTTTGCGATATTACGTTTTGTATCAAGCGTGATTTTATTATTTTCACCATAAGTTTCTGTATTAAAATTTTGAACAGCTTTTAATATTTCGATTGCTTCTTCAAATAAACCTTTACATACTAATAATTTTCGAATAGAAGTCGTCATATGATGGAAGGTTTCCGAAAGTTTTTTTCCGTTAGTATGAAACATAAAGATAAAATGAAAAACAAAATGATTTCCGTAATCCATGTGATCTTTAACTTCATTCAATTCAACTTTAAAATAATTTTCGATTAAATCAAGATATGTATTTGTACTTGCATTTTTCTTTTGAAAACATTTACATGTTAACTGTGTCAGTTCGTGCATTGTATATTTTTTATCATCAAAACAGTTTAGTAAAGAATAACTCATTAGTAATCCAATAGCTTCATCTATTAAAGATTCATTGTTTGTTTCTATTTGATTTGAGATTTGAGTTATAAATTGTTTACTGATGTTTTGACCGTCGCAATGAGATAAACAGTTTAATATTTTAAATGGAAAAGGTTTAGTTTTTTCTAATTTTGTTAAAACTAAGTTAATTGCTTTTATTGGAGACATTGATTTTTCTTCTGTTGGAAAGTTATTATTGTCTAATATTTCTGATGGCTTTGATATATATCGATCTATGTATTTTTCTATCGAAATTTTATGTATATTTATATATTTTATTGCCAGAGTAATTGCAAACGGATGATAACCAAGTTCTTTAATTAAGTTTCTTATGCTTTTGTCGCTGTTTTCTTTAATATTATTTTTTACATACGCGAAAGCTTCTTCAGAAGAAAAAACATCGACTAGCATTTTATTTACATTATTTGACCACGTTCTCCATTGAGAGGTAATCAACGTGAATGAATTCGGTTTGCTTGAAATGTACATTGATAAGTTTTTAACACTTTCATCGTCGACATTGTCAAAAATATACAATGTCTTTTCATTTTTGTAATAGTTATGAATTTTTCCAACAATCACTTTTATATCAAAATAATCTCCTTTCGAATCATGAATCTCGAGTCCTAATATTTGACATAGGTTTCTCATTGAAGTTTGTAACATTCCAAATGTTGCGTCAATCCAAACAAAGTTTTGATAGAAATTATAAGATATTTCACAATATTTTCTGGCAATATGTGTCTTTCCGACACCCGACATTCCATATAATACTAAAGTTGAGTTGTTTGCATCTTGTAAAAAAAAATGTTGAATGTCGCTAAGTAGTTTCTTGCGTGAAATTAAATTTTCTAAAAACGATTGAATACCTAAAAATAGAAGTACGGTTAGATGTGTTATAAAAATTTCAATTTAGATGAATTTAATACCATTTAATTATATATGTAAAAAGTTTCAACTTCTTATTAAACTTTTTTCTTTTTTCTAATGCAACGCGTTATGCGTTATTCTTAAATTAAAAAAAGTTTTATTTATTTTATCTTATTTTTAAAAATAAACTAGCTTTGAAAAAATTTTCGAATAAAGATTTATGTTACACTATAACAATTTTATATAATTTAAAAAGGTTTCGTAAACAAAACTTAATGTAATGTTATTTAAAGCATAACAACGTACTTTGCAAACATGGCAATTTGAAAAACATCAAGTAATTATTGTTACTCTGGAGAATACAAGTAAAAATACAATTTAATTCGCATTAATATTAATTGAGTTTTTGAGTTAAAATTTCGGCCTATGAAAATAAACATTTTTTTATAGCGTGTTTTACCAATAGAAATGCTTGGATAAAATTATTATTTTTTATTTAATTAATTTTTTTCTTTTATTACGAATTCTAGGAACTTTCTCTCTCTCTCTCTCTCTCTCTCTATATATATATATATATATATATATATATATATATATATATATATATATATATATATATATATATATATATATATATATATATATATATATATATATATACATATATATATATATATATATATATATATATATATATATATATATATATATATATGTATATATATATATATATATATATGTATATATATATATATATATATATATATATATATATATATATATATATAATATATATACAGGGCCGTACCAGGCCAACTTTGCGCTCGGGCAAGCAAATAAAATTGCGCCCTCCTCCCAAAAAAATATACAAAAAACACATTATATATATATATATATTTACATGAAAAAAAATTAATTATTGATCACAAAATTTATCGCATCAAGTTAAAAGAACAATTTGTTACCAATGTTTCACAAACTTCAGTTCAAGGTCACTTTTCTGGCTTTTTTGGAGGCAAAGTCACTAATGACATCATCAAAATCAAGTGCGTTGGCCACTTCATGTTCAATTGAAACTACTGCCAGACAAGACAAACGTTCTTGGCCCATAGTTGATCTCAAATAGTTTTTTATGATCTTAAGTTTACTGAAACTTCTTTCACACGTGGCAACTGTAACTGGTAAGGTGAGGAAGATGCGAATAGCAATTGCCGTGTTAGGATAAGCATCAGTCAATGAGTTTTTATGAATGAGCTGCAAAATGTCCATCGAGCTAGATTTTTCAAAGTTTTCTATCATGGCAGCAGCTTGATATTTAAAGCTTGCCATTTCTGACTGGAAATCTGAAGAATCTAAATCTGCCTTGTAAATTTTAGGCAAATTTTTGGCTTTAGTCTTAAGTTCATCCACTGAACTTTTGGAGAGAGAATGTCCACTGAGGAAGTCAAAATCTGAGGATACTGCAGACATAGCTTCAAACCGCCACTCAATTTGTGTGAGAATGCTGTCAAACACAAGGTTGCACTGGGATCCGAAATCTGTTTCTGGTGACAAACGGCAAAAGTCATCTTCAGCTTTATAAAGTGCCATCTGCTTCACTTTGCGCTTTCTCTTCATAGGAAAGTCTCCTTCAATTCCAATTTGGATAGCTGTTTCTGCAGCAGCTTTGATAATGTTGTCCACCCCAACATCTCTCAGATTCTGAATGGAAGCCTTCAGTCCTTTCATTTTTTTTGCTGCAATGTAAATTGAAATGTTTTTAGACTGAAGCAGTTTGTTTTCCCGGTCAATTAAAGAAAGAATTTGACACCAAAAATCGAACAAACACAGAAAACTGAAATCAATTTGAATGATGAGCTCTTTTGCACTGCAAACTGAGACAGCATTTGTCTTGGGAGTGTGAATTATGGATTCCAAAACTTGAAGAACTTCTTTTATTTGTCTGTGTAGTGGGATGATTGCTTCTTTTTTGGCAGACCATCTTGTATCACTATTTCCCTTTAGTGAGATGGTCAATGTTTTTATCAGTTTTTCCCATCTTAAGGTAGAACTTGAGAAAAAGTTAAAGATGGCTTGTACTTTTCCAAAGAATGTAATCATGAGTGGAGAAACTTCAGCAGCATGGACACCAACAAGGTTTAAAGTGTGAGCTGCACATGGAACAAATCTTGCAAACTCATTTAGAGAATGGATGTGAGCTTGGACGCCATTATATTTTCCAGACATATTGGCTCCATTGTCGTAACCTTGGCCCCGACAATCAGAAATGCTCAGGCCATCCTTCTCCAGTTTTTCGGTGATTTCAGCTGCAAGGCCCTTTCCAGTTTTTTCGTGAGATTCAATGAAGTCCACAAAGCTTTCCTCAATTGTACAGGTTTCCTCAGTGATGTGGACATACCTGATTATTTGGGTCATCTGCTCTTTGTGGGAGGCATCTGGAGTGCAGTCAAACAAAACAGAGTAGTATTTAGCTTCTCTGACATTTGACAAAATTTCATTCCTGACTTTCTGCCCAAGAAATTCAATCAGCTCATTTTAAATTCGAGGAGAAAAGTAGGATGTTGTGGTTTTCTTTGCCTTAACGGATGCAACGTGTTCAGCCACTAAAGGATAATAATGGCTTATCAGCTCAATTAAGTTCAGAAAGATGCCACTGTTTTGCTCTCCAATTACTTCTGTTGAACCCCGAAGGGCAAGATTGTTCTTGGCACAGAACATAATTGCATCAACAATCACTTTCAAGATATCTCTCCACTTTTTCATCTCTCCGTTGATAACTCTCTGCAGATCAGAATCCAAGGTCTTTCCTTCCTTGAGATTTTTTTCCAGATTTTTCCAATCAGAATAGCATCTTTGGTGTTCATTGCTGTTTTCGTGTTCTGGAATTCTTGGGTTTAGTTTTTTCCAGTCACAAAATCCTTTTGAAATTTCTGAAAAATTGTTGGTTTTTGTCGTTGAAAATAGCAGACAGCAAAAACAAAACAAAGAATCTTTTTTGTTGCTGTACAGCAGCCAGTAGCGAACAAATTTTTCACCATTGGGATGAATTTTTTCATACCATTTTGAGCTGAAGTGTCGCATTCTGTTGTCAAAGTCACAAAGTGTGTTTGGGAAAAATTCTCTTCTTTCTTGCTCCGGCTCATGCTGAATCAAAAAGCACCTTGTTTTATCTGTCATTTTAGGCCATGTAGCTGGATCACTGTGTTGAAAGTTTTCTCCTGAGGTTGCTGAAATTTCTGAGATTTCAGGAGGAAATTCACTGTTGCCCATTTCAATTGGTTTGGAAAGCTGAGAATTTCTATCTTCTTGTGCTTCTGAATCATTTGGTCCAAATTCGTCTTGACTTTGGCCAATGAAAATCTCCTCTTCAATTAATTCCAATGGATGATATGAATTTAAGTCAGTAATTAAAGATGTAGCAGCAACTTTCAAGACGGTCTCTTCTTTTCTTCTTAAATTCAGCACCAGATAATTTTTTTGCACGATTCATTGTAAAAAATAATGCTCAGAAAATACAACTTTTTATTTTTTAATTGCGGTCTTCTATTATTTATTTTTTCTTTTTTCTTTTCTTCTCCCTCTTTATTTTTATGATTATTTGCTTACTTTACTTTCTTTAACTTTCATTTCATTTGTTTCTTTATTTAAGCCGCTTAAATTAAGCGTTCTTTTTTTTAAATTCGAAGTTCTTTTTGTCTTTATTTTTTTCTTTTTAGAATAATTTTTAATGTGTGCGTTAAATTAATTTATATGATCCTTAATGAATCATTTATTTATATGATAAATAATTATTGGTTTTTAATTGTCGTTCTTAAATTCAGCACCAGATAATTTTTTTGCACAATTCATTGTAAAAAATAATGTTCAGATAATACAACTTTTTAGTGTTTAAGGGCGCTCTTCTGTTTGGTAAATGAGCTTTTATTTTAAAGTTCGTCAGGAGGCGCAATTTTAATTAATTTTCTTATCAACATAAAAGTGACGCCACGCAAATTAGTTTCATAATGTGAAAATAAATAAATAAATTTGGGGAATTTTGCGCCCTCCTAATTTTGGCGCCTCAGGCCGCGGCCCGGCTGGCCCCGCCCTTGGTACGGCCCTGTATATATATATATATATATATATATATATATATATATATATATATATATATATATATATATATATATATATATATATATATATATATATATATATATATATATATATATCAATGTGTACGTTAATATGTATGAATATATGTTTTTGTTTACGTGTACATAAAAGTGTATTTGTGTCTTTGAATTTATGTATGTGTAGATATATATATATATATATATATATGTGTGTTTATATGTAAACTTTAAACTAACTTGTTTTGCTGTCGTCATAACCAACCTGTTTGTACATTTTACAAAGTTGAAAAACGTAGGACAGACAAAAGAAATTTTTATGATACAGAAATGTTTCGTAGTCTTTGAACTGAATGTTAAGTTCAGTTGTGACAGACACTTTGTAAACAACTGAAAAAAAAACAACAGTAAATTAAAAATGGCATAAAGTTTTTTTTCTTTTTTTTTCTTTTTTTTTACCTAGAATATGTTGAGATGTTTTTTATTTTGTGATATCATACATTTACAATTTTTATGCTTATCATTTGTATATATTTTATTTTTATTATTACCGTTTACCACATTTATAGTCACTTTTAATTTCAAATAAGTCATTAATAGTTTTTTTACTCATAATCTTGAACAGCAGCTGTGCTTAATATTACTACCACTACTACTACTACTACTACTACTACTACTACTACTACTACTACTACTACTACTACTACTACTACTACTACTACTACTACTACTACTATTGCTGCTGCTACTAATAAATGAAAGCATCATTGAAACATAGAATTAAAAAAAACGGCCGTTTATATAAAAAAATTACCCATAAAACAACTAAATTAATGACAATCTTCTTGATTTGACTCTATTTAGTTTTGAAATGCAGTTGTGCTAAAAAATGGTATAAAGTATTAATGAATGTTATAAAAATAGTTTGAAAAAACTAACAACAATAAAAATTGTAAATATTAGATAATATTACAAAAAACTTCACATACAATTAGATATGTATAAAAAAACATTCTAGCGTATTTATATGCACATACTTTTTTAGCATATTATTTATTTTGAAAATTTATTTTTAAAATTTTCAAAACGTTTATTTGAAACAAACGTTTTCACTTTTAAAAAATGGAATTAAACGAAGTATTTCATATCTGAAAGGAAAACCTTGTTTATTTAGATGTTTTTATTTGGTCGAAAATACAATGTATGTTTATTTTTTCATCAAACAATGATGAACATTTTTACCATTAAAGGTGAAAAACTTTTGATACGAAATAAGACACTTCAATTAAAAATAATATAAATCACATTTTTAAAAATCACGTGCAAATGATTTACTATATTAAGGTTAAGAGTTTGTTATTGACTTATATGTAAAAGAATATGGTAAAAATCTTCTATTCGGATGCATTAGTATCCGAATATAAGATTTAGTTCAGTTTTTATGACCCCGCAATGTTTACAACCCCCTCAAATTGAGGGGGGTTAAAACTTTATATGGTCATGGTTTTTGAAAGAAAAAGAGATTATTGCATGAACTTTGAAATTTTATGATGAATATGAATTTAGATAAAAATAGTAAAGAAAATATTTTACAAACTCGTTGCTCCCACGTTAAGGGCTGGGAGGGCCCAAAAATTAAGGTTTTTTTATTCCCAAGCTCCAATCACCCCAATTCTTTGCAAAACATTCTTTTTTGATATAAGCATAAACATACAAAAGTTTGGAGTTTGCACAATGCCTGTAAGTGTCAAAACTCAAACATCTAAAAATCCAGTGTACGCCACTGATATTGCTTATATAATAAAAAATGTATTTCAATTTTAGTAAAAGCACTTCAAAAAAACTTTATAAAATGAATAAATTTGAGTATAGAGCATATATTAAAGCTCGTGCTCTGCTTGGAATAAAGATATCCTCCGAGCTCGAAAAAGTTTATGGGGACTAATCAAAATTATATAGACTAAAACAAAAAAATATAGAACAGTTGTGAAATAGGCCGCTTTAACTAAGCCGCTTTGACCTTCGATCTGGACGCCCAATTACCGTCATACATTTGTAAATATCGTTATACATCTGTAATATAGTTAGTTAGGCAAAAAATTGAAGATGGCCCTCATTTAACTTTTGACGATATTATGGAGCAATCATCTATTAGCCGTTATATGCTAAGAGAAATCATACATGACTAGGGCCGAGAAAATTATCATCACGTTTGATACCTCACCAATTAACAGAAAAAAATTGAAAGGAGAAGGTTAAAGCTTTTTTTGACAATTTAGCAAAATTCGAAGAGGGTAAATGGCAATGGGGTAGCCAAAGGTGTATCTTCGAGAACAGTAGTACAACGTACCCATTTTTAAACAAAAACATTTATTCTATTTTCTTTAAGACAACAGGCGTTGTTCATATTGATTATTTGGAAAAAGACTATAACATCTAGCTATTACATTGAAAATTGCTTGAAGCAAATTATAGAAGAAACAAACAAGCAAAGACCTACCTCAGATACAAAAAAACATGAAATTTCTTTATGAGAATGCTAGTCCTCATGTCACAAAAGCAGTGAAAACTTTCCAAGATCAAGCCGAATTCAATATACTTCGCCACCCACCTTACTCGCCAGATTTAGTTCCATCAGATTTTTGGCTATTTACCGCATCAAAATTCATCTTGCCGTTCATACAGATGTTGAAAGTCAAAAAAGTCACAAATTACGAAGATACTTTAAGGCATACCTATTAAAGACAATAGAATAACATTGAAGAAGTGGTTGGAAAGGATGCAACTATCCATAAACAATAATGGCGAATATTTTGAATATTTAATAATAAAAAATAAATAATACAATTATTTTTTAATATTTTTTGGGGGTTGCACAAACTTTTTAGGCGCCCTAATTATTGCTGTTATTATTGTCATTATTGTTATTATTATTACTACTATTAATATCAGTTCTTGTTACTATTTTCATCATTGTCTACAACGTTATGTTGCATATTCAGGTTTTACTTTAATTAGTACTTGTTATTATAAAGTAAATTATAATAGACAATAATTTTAAGTTTAAACAAATTAGTAAATAAACAAAATTAATTATTATGTATATATTAATTTTATGATGTGTTGTCTAGATTAATAAAATGGACAGTGATACTAACTCTGGTGAAAACAATAATGAATATCAAACGATGAATGATAATTTGTTTGACGATTACCTGGTTCAACAGTTGGCGGTGCAATCACACTTATTAATGACCTTGATATTTTTTGGATTAAATAGGTTGTATTGATGATTCTTTTTAATTTGTTGAAGCTTGAAGTTATAAATTATTTTTCAAAGATTTGTAGGGTTGAACAAGATTTAAATTTTGTTTCGTTTATTGATTTTATTCCGCGAAAGTGATCCCATAGATTAAGAGAATTCAATAATATTATCGAGCTGCGTGATAAAATTTGTATTTTATGGTTTATGTGACAATTGAAATAACATAGAATTTCAAAAAACTTGAAAACAAAACATGCTAATTTATTATGGAAAACCATAATAAATCAGCAGGAGAAAAGCATAAATTAGCATAAATTAGCAGGAGAAAATTTCCATAGATTTATCGAAAAACCCTCGGGAAAACCATGGAATTTTAGTTGCTATTTGGAACATCTTTCTATGGAAAACTCATGGTCTTTTTATGAAAATACCATTGTTTTTCCATGAAAGCGTGTTTTTAATACCCAATTAAATTCAATGGTTTTTGCGAGGTTTTTTCCATAGATTTTTTATGGAAATATTTTGTACGGGTTCAGCCGTATCGGTTAATTAGCTATTTGATTTATGGCAGTTTTTGTTTATATTTTGTTACTTTTTTGCTTCTTAGACCATAAAATGTAACCGATTACTGTGATATTTGGTCACTATTTTCAAAATAACGGTTGCATGAATGTTCTTTTATGTAATATCAACAATTTTGATTATAATCTTTTTATTGCTACAAATACCATTTTCATTTTATAGAATAAAATATTGATTTGCCATTTAAATCGTGGTTTGATTTATGCATTGCGTGAAAATTGACAAGAGCGTGAGTTATTGTTCACCTAATCCCTGAGTCCTAAAATTTTATTCCTCCTACAAAATAGCATTTACATTCATTTATGATTCTCACCCAATGACATCATCTACAATCTACTTGTATTTGATTCAGTCAGAGGAGAATCTTATGTAAGGGACAATATTTCTTTAAAGAGCAGTAAAAATCCTTTGTAGGAATGTGTCATCAATCAAGTCTCATCTATATTGTCAATAAGTATGACAAATATCATTCATTTGAACAATTATTTTCTTTGAAGTAAGGAACTATGTAAGAAATATTTCCTTAAACTACCTCCTTTGTTTGACTTCAATTCAATTCAAGTGACACCTGAAACGTGTGGCAAGAGGTTGTATTGCCTAATCTGTTTAATTGGTCATTCAAAGCTGAAAAAAACACCCTTCTCAGGGGCTGGTCTAGCATTTTAAATGGGTGATGCAAATTTTGTTTATCAATCCAACCCACCCTCCCCCTAACCTATTTAGGATTTAAGTATAGTCAGTTTAAAAAGTGGAGTGACCGAAACAGGAAAACCAAGGGTAAGGTAGACATGCCCTTGGCGACTTTATTTAGGAGGGGCGTCATTGTTTATGTCATTGAATAATAACTAAATTTATTTTGTATTGCATTTGTATTATTTATTTTTAATAGAAATTTCTAAAAAGGTTGTCTTGGCTATTTCGTTCATAAATTAGACATGTAATTTTATTAACAAAGTGCACCAATTAGAAGGTAAGCCATAGGACTTTGCACTTCATCTGTATACCGTCATTTTGCATAAGGTTAACCCTCCATTTCTGGATTCTTGCTTTTTCTTGAGAGCCTCCGAATGTAAAGTAATGTTTTTTAAAGTTAGCCCTCCATTTCTAGATTCTTTCCTTATTTATGATAGAATTGTTATAAATAACTTTTAACTGTTTTTTTTCTTTGCACATTTCGGTTACAAAAACCTTAGATGTCTTTGCTAAAATCTGGTAATAGCTCCATTCCAAACAGCCCTAAGCAACTAAAATAAAACATTTAAAAAAAATTTTTTTTGTATACATTTTACCCTCAATTAATTGCTACCTGTTCTAAACTTCCTTAATGTTTCAATGCAAGGAATAATGTGAGGAGGACATATATCTCTAAGTTCATCTAAACGAGACAGGAATTTGTGACATTTAGATTTTAAAATCTTTCTATAAAGATTTTAAAATAACAAACTTCTAAGTAATTTTATGTCAAGCTTAAAAGTGCATATTACAAATTTATAAAACCTTATTAACTATACTTGCCTTTTTTAAATACAAACTTTTAACGCAAGTGCTACAAATGCCAGATGGGTGAGAATTCATTTCTATATTGAAACCATGATCCACAAACTGTGTCACCAACTTTATCAATTCTGGCTTTTCTTCAAGTAGAGTACCTTTTCTGTCCTTATTTAGGCAACAGAAGCATGTCATTTTTTGACGTTCTGAATGACATCTAGCTCTTGTGAAATTGATTTAAACTAAACTTTTAGATTTTCTAATATTTATCTAAAATCTATCTAATAAAATAATTTTAATAAAATCCTTTTCCATATTTAAACTAATCTAAATTTATAATCAAATGGTTTACATTTAAATTGAGAAAAATGTTTAAACTTTTGAAAATAAACTCAAATACTGATGTTTTTTTATTAAAGAACCAATGTTAAAATGCATAAGTACATATATATATATATATATATATATATATATATATATATATATATATATATATATATATATATATATATATATATATATATATATATATATATATATATATATATATATATATATATAATTAAGGGGTCATTCGGCCTTTGAAGTTAAGCGGATCCAAAGTTATTGAATTTTTTGTAGTGCAAAAGTTGACGAGTTTTTAGCGAAAGGTATAGGGCTTAAGTATGAAAAATTTGCAGTTAGTTATTCAAAAAGTCAATTATAATCCAAAAATACTTTCTTTTTCTTTTCGAAAATTAAAGTATTTTTGACTTTTGAATAACTTTTGAACCGTTATTACATTTGACCTTTCAAATTTAAATTTTCAATAGTGATCCAACAAATATAAGAAAATAAAATACTCCAAAAATTTTTGTTTATCTGACGTGATTTACCAGAATCATCTATTTTATAGACTGAGGGTTTTCACTTATATACTTAGTTTTTGAAAATAAAATTTGGGGTTATATTATAATTACACCATACAAATATGCATAAAGAAATCATGGAATCCAAATAGAACATTATTTTGAAATTATTGTATAAATGACAGACCGGTCAGTAAATTACTGCAAAAGGGCTGCACAAACCAACTTAGTATACCAAATTTTAATATATTTGATATTTTTGAACCGCTATTAAATTTGACTCCAAATTTTTCTTAATGACGTAGAGTTTCTGCTGTTTGCTGTTGCTGCCTATTGCTGTTGATAATACTCCAAATTTCAGAAAGTTCATTTGCTGTAAGTTCTTTTTATAAAAATTAAGTTATAACTTTATTAAAGAATCTCCTGTCTGTTAAATAGGTCATTCTGAACAACTCCAATTCCTATTAGAAACACAGATACACAATGTGTTGAAAATTATTTTTTTAATTCGTTTTGAAATTTATTAAATTAAAATATCAAAACTAAATAAGTATAAATAAAGAAACTTACTCTTTTAGATTATTTATGTTAACTATTGATAAAGCCTAAGATAAAAAAATGAAAATAATATAAAAAATGGTTTTTATTCTAAAACTTATTTCTTGGCTTTTAGTGAATGATTAGAAGTAGCAAGTTTCAGTAACGAAACAACCTAATAATCATCTTTAACAATAGACACCAGCGTGAAGGTAAGTCAAGTTGTCTATCAACACAAAACATCACAACAACAACATAACAATCACAAAATACACAGATTCTCTGGCACTAAAGTGACTGGTTAACAAATCACAAGTGACTGGTTAACTTTTAACCAAAATTAACTTTTAACCAAAATAGCAACACTGTTACTGTGTCTTCTACTTTACATCGTCGCAGTAATTTCTTCATACTGACCTCTCATAGAAACCTTATACACAAAGCGTTGCAAAGTTAGTATTTGTATACAATATTATTGTATGTTATTGTTCTGAGTGCTCCAAAATTAAAATTCTTATTATTCATATTAATTTAACTAAAAAACAAAAATAGGTAAATAAATGAAGAAATTTCTTGATTACTATTTTAAGGTTTTTTGTTTTGAAAAAAACAGTTTGAAAAAGGGCAACCTGTACTTAAAATAGTAAAAATCTTTTAGTTGAACAATGCAGACCTTGAACCTTTGAAATAGTACAATATTTACTTTCATTTGCTTAAAATTTAAAAAATTATACTTTCACTTTCAATTTTAATTTCATAGCTTAACCAAAACAAACGCAAAAATCAAAACAAAAACGTCATAAAATACGCGAAGTATGAACGGCATTATACACACAATTTATATATGCAAATCCTTAGTACTAATTTTTCAAGAAAATATAAATAAATAACTGCTTTAAAATGAGGAAAGGCTGCAGTTGCCATTTACACCTGGAGTCTTTCAAAAAACACTTTTTCTATAAAAATCAACCAAAAAGTTTTTTAACTGAAGTTTAAGTGAAGCCATAAAAATTTATTTAAAAAAAAATATAAAAAACATAAAAGTTTATTTAAGTGAAGCCATAAAAAGCATAGTACTTTCTAAATATGGCTGGAAAGAGGTTGAGTAACACTAACTGGTGCAAAAACCTCAAGGTGCTTGCATAATCATACAAAATGATATAAGAGAGTTAAGTTTATAAATATATATATATATATATATATATATATATATATATATATATATATATATATATATATATATATATATATATATATATATATATATTTATGTATTATAAATTATGTATATATATACATGTATGTAATGTGTATATTATTCATAATATACATATAAAATACATGTATATATACATATTATGTAATACATAAACATATATACATATGCTTCATATATATTATATACATATACAACTTATATAAACTTTTCTTCATCATAAAAATTTTGTTTTCGTTTATTGTTACGCTGTTAAATAAAAAAAGCGTCCATTATTTTAGAAAAAACTAGTAAAGTGCGTAAAATCAACAAAACCCGCAGCTTATTTATGATGCAACTTACCCCATTGGCATCATAATCACTCTAATCATTGTAAATAATTATTTTTATTGAAAAAAATTTTTTTTTTTGACTTATCGTGTTTGAAAAAGATTTTTTTAACTTACCATTATACATACATATACACACATATACATATACATACATACATATATATATATACATACACCTTAAAATCGCTTACATACATACATACATACATACATACATACATAAATACATACATACATACATACATACATACATACATACATACATACATACATACATACATACATACATACATACATACATACATACATACATACATACATACATACATACATACATACATACATACATACATACATACATACATACATACATACATACATACATACATACATACATACATACATACATACATACATACATACATACATACATACATACATACATACATACATACATACATACATACATACATACATACATACATACATACATACATACATACATACATACATACATACATACATACATACATACATACATACATACATACATACATACATACATACATACATACATACATACATACATACATACATACATACATACATACATACATACATACATACATACATACATACATACATACATACATACATACATATATATATATACATACACCTTAAAATCGCTTACATACATACATACATACATACATACATACATACATACATACATACATACATACATACATACATACATACATACATACATACATACATACATACATACATACATACATACATACATACATACATACATACATACATATATATATATACATACACCTTAAAATCGCTTACATACATACATACATACATACATACATACATACATACATACATACATACATACATACATACATACATACATACATACATACATACATACATACATACATACATACATACATACATACATACATACATACATACATACATACATACATACATACATACATACATACATACATACATACATACATACATACATACATACATACATACATACATACATACATACATACATACATACATATATACATAAACCTTAAAATCGCTTCCACTGGTAATTGCTAAAAATGGTAACACAAAAATAGCTTAAAGACAATCTGGAAAAAGCTGATAAAATTGCCAAAGTAGAGCTTAAACAAGCTCTTCATGTAATTAAAACACTTACTGCCAGAATCGACGAACTTACTAATAGAATTGATTTGCAGGATATTGAAATAAAGTCCCTAAAAGATAGCAAAAGTAGTGAAAAACCTTTGTTATCTAAATTAGTTGAACAAGTCAGCAAACCCGGTACATTAGCAAACGTAGCTGTAGTGAGCGCGCTCAATAAGCATAATAGGGGCGTGACTAATAGAGAGAAGAGAATTGTTGTCTTTGGTCTACCTGAATCTGTAAAAACTCAACCAAGCAATATAAGTAAAGATGACACCGCGGAATTCAAGTCGACATCAAAGGACGTAAAAAGCATCCTTTCATCAAATGGAGAGATGCATAAGTAGCCAGAATTGCAAAAACACAATGAATCAAAATGTTTACCTGCGAATATTTATTTAAATGCATTAAATACAAAACGTCAGCCCGGAATACAAGTGTCGTATACGACACTGTGTTTAAATTGAGAAATTTACATTCAAAGTTTAAAGTACAAAATCTATTTATGTAAATTTAGTTACATGTTGAAATTTAACAAAGTTGACTAAAATCAATATAAGTTGTTGTTTAAATTGTTAAAAAGATAAAAAAAATAAAAACTTTTCCCGTAACTAAGAGCATTGTTTTTCAAATACAACAAATGTATTTCGAAATCAGAACATTATGTTGGAATACAATTGTCATAGATGCAATTAATTTGATAGTAGGTGAATTAAGGTTAAATTTTTTTATGTTGTAACTAACAATGACTTATAATTTTAGTATAATTTTATTTTCACTGTCCTTCGCATTTTTTTCCTTTAATTCTTTCTCGGTAACCAATTTATCGGCATTATATTCAGAAATATACAGTTTTTCATCTTCAAGCTTCTTATATAGAAATTTAAAGCTTCTTATACTTTTTTTTTTTTAATTAAGCAATTTTTATTAATATTATTTATTTTCAAATTATTAAAAATAAAATAACTAATTTATCACACATCTTTTAATTTGTCTGTGAAAAATGATATAAATAACTAAGACCTTAAATATAAAAAACAACCATTTTTATTATTGTTCCTTTTTTTTACAATAAAGAAATAAATTTATACGTTTATTAAAACATTTTACAAAGTGATATATTTAATTGTTCAGACTTTGTGACTTAAAAAGAGTATTATAAAATTCAAGATCATCACCATCAAAATATTTTATCATTGACTTAAGGTCATTAATTTTTTTATCTGAGAGCAAAAAACGTGTTGAATCAGTTTTTAATGGAGGAAATGCTTTCAGAACTTTAAGTATCTGTTTATTCTTTCTCTGAGGGGTACCTTTTACCAATCTTTCTTCAATTAACAAACCAGAGAACGATTTTTTGAATTTAATATGAAAAGGTAGATGTTTTTCATGACACATTAGTTTTACCTTTGCAAAAGGCACTTTATGGAAATATAAAGACTTGGAAGCAAGTTTGAAGTTTTTGAAGTCATCTTTGTACATCTGTATGACTTTCAACTCTACTCCAGAAGTTTTTTCAATAGATGACAGTAACTTGAATAAGGTAGGAGGACTGTAAATCTCAAAATTTCTTAATTTTTTCTCAATCACACTATGCGCAGTGTCAATATTCTGTACTGAACTATGACCAGGTTCACTATACTTCTGTTCAATGAGTGGTATTCTGCTTTCATTTTGAAAATTTTTTATTGCCATAGACACAATTGAGTTCTTATTATGGGGAACACATGAATCAGACCACAAAATAATTTTATTAATTGATATATTAGGGCAGTCTTGAATAATTAACTTTAATAGTTTATACAGACAACTTGCAAGTTCATTTGCACCTCTACCAGCCATAGATTCATTCCAAAGTGCACAATAAGTTTTATTATTCAATGAAATTATAACAATTTAATTTTCTTTTGTAATCAAATCTATGTACACAAGTATATTATATTTATTTTTCATTGTTAGGAGAAATGATAGTAGAAGAAAAAGATGAATTAGTAGGGTCTTTCACTACGTATTTAGAAGTTTCTTCTTCCATTTGGTGGTTAGGCTCCCATACTATTGGTATCGGATTATCAGCATCACAAGCCATAAAGTACTCCATATTTGTTATAGAATATTCCATATTTGTTACTTATCTTTACAAAAAAACGATATGTTTATAAATACTTTAGTTCTTTTGATTACGGGTAATAATTTTTATTTACTGAACATTTCAATTCAATTCAAAGAAAAAAAAACATTTCAATATTAAAAAACAAATGGAATGCATTACTTTTTATTTACAAAAAGCAAATGTTTAAAAGTAAAAAAGTGAATGAATGTATTAATCTAAAGTCACGTGAGCAAATAGAACGCTACTATTGGTCTACGCGAAGTACAACAAATGTAACTCGAGCGTTTCGAATGAAAAGTTCATTTACGACAAATGACCTACTGAAATATATTGGAAAAAATTTTAATTGAGCAATCGGATAATTTTTTTTAAAATAAGTCCACAAAAAATAGATAGTTCGCACATATAAGTCATTTTTTTCAAAAATGTCGAATACGACACTTGTATTCCGGGCTGACGAAAAATAAAATCTGCTAAATCTAACCCTAAAAATACATTTTTAACATGTTTTCATACTAACGCAACTTCCCTTAATCCGGATAAAATGAACGAATTATCTGGACTTTGTGACATAAACATGTGATTTAATCTTTATTTCTGAGACAAAGTTTACTGAAATAACTGCTTCTCAATTGAACAACTACTCACTAGTTAAGAAAAATCGAATTAGTCACGGTGTAGGTATTGCTATCTACATCAAGCGTGATCTAGTCGTGAATGAGCTATCTGATCGTCATCTAAGAGAGATCTTAAACAACATCAACTTCGAGCAAATATGGTGTGAAATTAAAATTGGTAATGAAATTGTTCTTATTGGTTGTGTCTATAGACCACCTTTATCGCATATAAATGATATAAATATTGATAAAAAACAATTATATTGGCTAAGCAAGCTGTTGATAGAAAAGCGTATAGTTGTATGTTACTAGCAGGTGATTTCAACTTTCCGGATATCAATTGGCACGATGATGACAGGATCGAATTACTAAGTGGTCAAAATAGAGCGGCAAGTGTTTTTCTTGATACTTTGGCTAATCATAACTTAGAACAATTAGTCGATTTCTCATAATTCGAAGCATCTAATGGTAAAGCAAAAAACATTTTAGGTTTAATTATTACAGACTTATCAGCAAGAGTAATCAGCTTATTTAGCTCTCTGCCGTTAGGTAATTCGTCGCAAGGTCATCGCATATTGAGTTGGGATTATGTAGTCCTTTCTAAAAATGAGACTACTTTCTCAAACAAAAAATATGACTTTAATAATGGTGACTATATAAATTTCAGAAAAAAGATTATGGAAACTAACTGGAAGCAATTATTTGAAAATAAAAACACTTATGAGTGCTATGAATTTTTCGGCAATAAATATGATAAACTCAGTAAGCAATTTATTACGTTAAAAAAAGTCTATACCACTGGTAATGCGCCGTGGATGAATAACGAGGTACTGGCTATGATAAAGCAAAAAAAACAACTGGGCAATTACTTATCTGTGACTATTTGGCAATCAGCGACACTGATTCGTGAATATATGAAACTAAGAAGCCAGGAGTAGAAAGCATGTAAAAGTTGTGTTCCAGTATTTGAAGCACAACTAGCATCAGATAAAAGTAATCCTAAAAGGGTCTACGTCTATGCTAAGGCGCAACAGAATGTTCATGTATCTATTAGTGCTATATCTGATGCAAAAGGTGAAACGTTAACAGAGGGAATACGTATCGCAAACAGACTTAACGAACACTTCAAATCAGTTTTTGTTGATGATAGTAAAAGTAGTCAGTTACCTATTTTTGAGAGAAGTCTTATCAAGAGGACTTAGGCAATATAATTATTAATTTTGAAGCGACGCTAGCTTATTTGAAAGGTTTGAACCCGAATAAATCTAGTGTTGCTGATAACATTGGTCAAAAGGTACTTAAAGAATGCACAGCTCAAATGACTTACCATCTTACTTTACTTTACAATAAAGCACTGTCCGAAGGCTCAACACCTACAGCTTGGAAACAGTCACACGTCACACCGTTGTTTAAAAAAGGAAGTCGTCTTGATGCCGCTAATTACAGACCAGTGCCTATCACATCAACTCTTTGTAAAGTAATGGAAAAGATAATCAAGGAACAGATAACTAAATATCTTGAAAAAACGAGCTGCATCTCAAATAATCAACATGGATTTATGTCCAAAAAAGGATGCACGTCTAGCTTATTGGAGATTGTCGACTACATCACGAAAGCGTTAAGTAAAAGAAATTTTGTCAATATTGCATTTTTGGACTTCGTGAAAGCGTTTGATTGAGTTTCTCACCGTAGACTACTTCATAAATTGAAAGCATATGGGATTAATGGCAATGTTCTAAAATGAATTGAGTCATTTTTGATAAGTAGAAAACAGCGAACTGTTTTTGATGAACACTCTAGCGACTGGACCGATGTTGTAAGCGGAGTTCCTCAAGGTTCTGTATTTGGTCCAACAATATTTATCATTTATATAAACGACTTAACAGATAGGTTAAAATCAGTTCATAAAATCTATGCTGACGACACTAAACTGTTACAAGAAATAAGACCTGAGTTTCACGATGCTGATCGCCTGATTCTTCAAAACGATTTAAACATTGTCACAGAATGGTCAAAGGAATGGCTAATTGAGTTAAATGTTCCAAAATGTAAAGTTATGCACCTTGGTTATGGAAATAGTAATCATAAATATGAAAATGTTGTGTTAATTCACAATAAAGCAAAACACAGAATATTGTTTAATTACTTTATTTTGTTTAAGTAAAACCTTTTAAATTAATTAAAAACTTCTTTCAATAAAATAAGTTTTCCTAACCTTACCAATACCTTTTTAGCAATACATCAACTTATTGTCAACAATACCAACGTTTTTACACTGCCATTTAAAATTTGCCTTTCTCATTCACATCTTCAGGAAAAGTATTGTCATTAAAATATTTCCTGACATCATTGAAGTTAATATTTTTGTACATCTCGACAAAATAAGCTATTACTAAATTTTAACGCAGTAATTTCAAAACGTTACATCGTAAAACACGGATTTCCGTGTACCTAGTTATAAAGCACCTATGTTTTAGTTTCTTCGTTCTAATCTTTAGTTTCTTCTAAAAACAATTGTTATACTAGTTGAAAAGACCACATCATATCTTTAAGAGCTTTTCATTTAACCAAATGCTTTATTAGGTTTATTTGTTATTTCCAAACCAAAAGGCTTTATTACTTCAGTTTGATCTGTGGGAAGTCTAGTTGAATTTCACTTTACTGTCTGAAATTCAAAGATGAACTCCAATCTAATAATACTGAAACATTATAAGCAACAAACCTTTTTTTTACTGAGACACATGAAAGATTATAAAAGAATAGAAAAATAGAAAAATAAAATGGTAAATAAAGTCAAAATGGTTTAGTTAAGCGTTTTACACAGAGTTGCCTATAAATAATAAACAAGTTTGTTATGAATTCATGAGTTGTGTTTTAAATACAGGGCCGACGACACGGTTTCAAAGTGGGGGAGGGGGGGGGGCACAATCATCAATTGGAAAAAAAACGCGAAATTAAACTTATAGATAAAAGACAAAGGATAAAAAGTTTTCGCTTAGAGTTTTTGATTTAACCAAGTATATATACAACCTTTCAAGTCCAGCGAAAACCACCGCGCAAAAAAGTAAAATGATCTCCTACTTATATTTTTAAAATAAGTTTTCGACGATCCTTTAGACGATGTCTAACTGGATATCAATATCCAGTTAGACTTCAAAAATAATAATTTTTTGTTTTTTTTAAACATATTCTACTAATTTATTCACATGGTTTTCCTGCTGTCATTAAATGTAAAATAATTTTGACATAAGAAAGATTGGATACTTCCTCTGACACTTTCCAAAGTTTGAACGTTTAGAAGAGACGGTTAAAAGACGTTCGCAATGTAACATTTATTGCAAATAGTCGTTAGATTGTCATAGTAACTAATGTCAGTGTTATTTCAGTAATATTTAATATTTGCATTCAGCCTTTTTTTCAATTAAAAAAAGAAAATGTGGGGTTATAATTGCAATAATTACATATTTATTGTTTAAATTGTAATTCATTTAAACTTTCAGGGCTAACATCAGTTTTAATGTTATCATCAAGTCCTATTTTAACATATTTCAACTTGCTTCCTTTGTGATCTTCTTCGTGCTTACGTTTATGCTTATAACTCCTTTTCTGAGATGATCCTGACGAAATCCTAACAGGCAAATGAACAGAAAGTGGAATTTCTTGAAAGTCTAAATTACGCACTAAAACTGGGGGTAAAGTATCAAATAATGGCGGTGTATCTTCCTCATCCTCTAAACTTAAAGTGCTATTTTCTGAATCATAGTACAAAGGATCACAACTACCAAACTCTTCATCAAAAAACAGTACAACAGCGGAGATGTTGTCAGCCCGACAATGACGTTTTTTCCATAACTCCAGTGACTGGTTGCATAGTCTATTTAAACATATAAAAATATATAGACAAAAATATTTGCATAAAAAAATATATATATAGAAGCACTAATATACAAGGAAAAAAAAACAATACACTGTTGCGCAATTTCTTTCTAAAGGCATTTCATCTGCGTTTCTTTCGTAGTTTGTTACTATGTCTACAGCCTGCTTTGCATTCATTACTCCCCACAAACCATCACTTGCTAAAATGAGAAATTTATGAATATTTGGAACAATGTCAATGCAATTGATATCAGGTTCTGGAGAAACAATGAATTCATTTTTTTCAGAATCGAAACTCCAAAAATCACCTACAAAAAAAAATACACTTTAAATTGTAAGACATTGTAAAACATTGGTAAGACATTGCTATAACATTTACTGTATATTTATCACAACTCAAGTTATGTTAAGTTTAAGTTAAGTTTGCTTTATGTTTCAAATGTTTTTTTAGTTGAAAAATACTTCCACACTTTTTTTGTTAGTTAAAACAGAACGAAAGAGTAAATATATTTAAAAAAAAGTAAAACATATTTATGCTAGTCTAAAAACCATTGTGTGAAATGTTGCTATTTTATTCCTTGATATACTCACTCATCTATCAAAGCTAAGGCTTTAAAACTTTTAAAGTTAAGTTTCAATTTAGTACCATTTTAACTCTTGTTCTACTAGTTCTACTTGATTCATAGTAGCTTTGAATAAAGGCCAAACAAAGAAAAAAAATAAAACAAAATTAAGTTTTCAAGGTATCTTATATAAATAACATTTTTAAAACATTTTTAAAAAATTTTATTTTTGAGTCATTAATATGAATAAAGATAAAATAAACAACAAAAATAATTATTTTAAACTTAGAGTTTAAATGACAAAACAAATGACAGATTGAAGGAAAATTATAAATTAAAAGGTCAGTAACTAAAACAAATATAGGTCAAATCCATTGCTATTTCAAACCAAGGTTTATTACTTGAGGTATTTTTTGAGCTAGCTCTATTAAAAAGGTTGGAGTGTTTTGCTTTGAGTAATTATTTAAAAAAAAATTTGATAAGATTTTACACATTTTCATACAAGATATAATATTTTTTTAAAAACCCCAAAAATAAAAAATTATCAATTGATCAAATCCAATGCAATAAAAACTACATAACAAAAGAAAGTAAATTGTTGTTAAGTGTCAGTTGTCAAATCACAAAATAAGTCATTACGATAAGCACCATACTCACTATGATACAAATATGTATCAGTGTCAAGATCTTTGTAAACAGTCTTTAATTGAAGGTAAACAGCAATGTATACAAAAGCTATTTTAACAGCAACTGTTAAACTAAATTCTAATATGTTCAAATGAGCAAAAATTTCACTTTCTTTTTGCATCTCTTGCCTCTGACAGTGCAACTATGACCAACATCGAGTTCATGAAAGTTTAAATTATATGGTAAAAGTAGTTTTGAGCGTTCAATTTTAGTTTTTTCCACAAATGAAATAAAATATGCTGAACTTAAATAAAATATGCACCACCAAATAAAAATATGTTGAACTGAAATAAAAAATCACCTCCAGCACTCTTGACGCAACTTCAATAAGAGCTTTTTCAATATGATTGAATGTTAAGTCACCAAGTTTTAAAAATTTGTGTGATTTACTTAACAAGTATTTTGCTAATTTGACTAACCCTTTTAACATATACATTCCAACATATACATTTAGGGCTTGAAATGCAAATCCAAATCAACTGTCTGTTTTTGGTCAATAATTTATCTCTCAATATTTTATCCATTTCTATCCAATTCTGGACAACTTTGTGCCGCTGGGAATAAAAGAGGAGTGAACTTCCTTGCTTAACGCTCTCTGTGATAATATTGTAAGGGCTTACAGTATTATCACAGAGCACCATAATAACCACACACAAAAATATAGCATAGTATAAAAAATATACAATTTCCACAAATTCTGGCCGAATAAGAATTTGTGTTTAAACTGAATCCAGGAACAACTAAATCTTTGATCAACTGAATGAAAAGTTTATTTTATTATTGTCAAAGGCAATTTTATTAGTCACATAGAATTGCAACTAGGGCTCAGAAAAGGGTGGAAACCATAATTGGTTAACCGGTTTTTTGTTTAATTTTCCAGAAACCGAAAACCGTTTTTTTTAGAAGAAAAAAACTGCAAAACCGATTGTTAATTAAACATTTTGCTAAATACTTTGAATTTTCTACTGGTATTAAGTTATTAATACCAGTAGAAAACATACAGATTTACCACAGATTTCTTTTTTTGAGAAGTTATTAATTGATATTGAAAATACTGTAAGTATATTGAATTTTAAAAAGTACTTTGATAACGCATTTGTTTTATTTATTTCTATATTACTTTTTTTACCAATTATCAATATATTACAGATTGACAAAATATTTTAACAATGTTTAAACTCTATAATATTTATAATATTCAAAACAAAACAATCCAACAAAAATCAGTACCACTTACTTGAAGTATTTTGTCTACTTTTCTTTTTGACAAATTTTCTTATGTAAATTGTGATAACAATTTCAAATTAAAAATAATGAAACAAGAAAAATAAATTTGTTGCTAACAAATTTGCTTTTGTAATGTTAACAAGTGCTAACTTTTGTATTACTTAAATATTTTAAATTGTAGCATATTTGTACATTATTCTATTGTAAACAGATCACATTCATGAGCTGCAATATAATAAAAATAATAGATAAAAAATTTTCACTTGAGAATCTAAATTAGTTAAAATAAGCTAATTGAGTTGGCTAAAAAGCAGAAGGATGGAAAAGGAAAAAGGATGCATAAATGAAACGATGATCCAAGTTCATTATTAATGTAGATTTGAACGAATTAATAAATGATATTGTTGTAATAGCTCATTGTTTATAATTTATTGTATAATTCATTGTACTTATGTCGCAACAATTATGTAAGAAATTATGCCATAGAGAATTCTGAAAACCTATATAAATTGTACAAAGCAGAGAGAGACAGAGAGAAATATATAACTATAATAGAAATATAGTCGTCTTGATTTTACAAAAGTAATAAAATATTACTGTACATTGATAAAAATTAATGCTTAATGATTAATGACAAAAATTTTATTTTATTTTATTTTAGTCGAGCTATGAACAGCAAAAGATCTGGAGTATGGCAAACATTTCAAAAGGAAGTACATCAAATTTGGCAAACCACCTTCGAGCAAAACATAAGATTGAAATTATTAAAAATGAAGAGCCTAATCCAACTCAAACAACACAGAAAAAAGCAAAAACATGTTAAAATTCATACAAAGAACGTCAGTGGAAGAATTATTGACCAAATGTGCAGCGTATGATGGGTTTTCTATTCATACCATGAGATATTTAAGTGCTATTGCAGAATTTATTAAAAAACGTGACTATGAAATGCCTAGGAGCAAAAAAACAATTAAAAAATTGATCATAGGCTTTTCTAAAGAGAAAAAATTGGAATTAAAGGATAAGTTGATGAGAATGGCACAATCTGGAACACATTTCTCAATAACAATAGATAAATGGACAAGCTGTAACTCCAAAAGGTATTTAAATGTAACATCGCATTCTCAAGAGGATAGTTATACTGACTTTATTAGGGCTTACTAGCATAGAAGGCTCATATGATTCATACAAAGTTCAGTCATTAGTTGAACAAGAACTGATGGAATATGGTATTAAATTTAGTCATATATTGGCATCAACAGAAAATAGAGCTAGCATTATGAAAAAATATGGACGATTAAATGGAAATGAAAATCAATTTTGCATCAATCATGCTATTCATTTGGCTGTTCTAGACACTTTTTACAAAAAGTATCTGTAGTTGATAAGCCAGTTGATAAAATATCAGATTCTGACAGTTCAGATTCTGATGAGGAAACTGAAAATCAGTTTAACTCTTTTTCTGGAGATCATAATTTAGATGAAGATGTTGTCTGTAATAATGAAATTGAATACAATTTAGAAACATTTACAAAACAATTTACAAAACTCAAGAATAAATATCAGATTTATCAGAAGATCCCCAGTAAGAAACAACCAATTGCAACGATGTGTTGAAGATATAAATGGTAAAAAATTTTCAATTATATTAGACTGTAGAACCAGATAGAACTCACTTATACCTATGATGGAAAGATTTGTGCAACTTAAAGCTTGCATAAAAAACGCAATGGAAGAAATAGGGCGTGAAGATTTATACAAAGAAAAAGATTTTTCTATCTTGCTAAATTTAATTCAAATATCAAAGCCAGCAGAATTGGCAATAAAAGAACTTTACTCACTGCAGAAGGAATATTGACATTTTTATTTACTCAAATGAGACAAAACTGTACAAGTTAGGGAAATAAATTTTATAATTTTATGAAAATAAGAATTTCAAAAAGGCGAAATAAGGAATTAATTACATTGCATAAATTCCTACAAAGTGGAAATTTTCCAAAAACAGAGTTGGCGGAATTTTCATACTTGCCTAAGGCTACATTGCCCTTGGCAACAATGTTAGCTGAAAGATTATTTAATGATCCAGATTTACAACCAACTATAAATAGGATAGGAACAAAAATCAAGTTGAGCTGATAGCAACAGCATCAGGATCGCCATCTTTAGTGCAGCAATTGCAGAAATCAATATCTGAAGTGTTGCAGATTCCAAAAGCATGTGAAAAGGCAAACAAAGACAGTTTTGTTTCTTCCTTTTAAAATGAACTAAAAATGTTTAGTGTCACTAAGACAAAATCGACAACTATCCAAAACTTATTAAATGCTCTGGAATTGATACAACACACATTAACAGAAAGTGAGAGAGTTTTTTCAATTGCTGGTAATTTCTGTACAAAATTACATTCTTTAATGAGATTTGATCTGTTGGATGCACTAGTCGTCCTAAAATATTACTTTATTAAAAAAAATGATTTTTAAATGACAGTTCCTTTATTATGTGTGCTTTTTGCAGTGCACTTTAAACTAATCTTATTGTTAAAAAAAATGATCTTGCTAAATTTTGTTCACTTAGACTTTTTTTTGTTTTCTTCAGTTTACAAATCCAATTCCAGTAAAAAATTTCAGTAGGTTACGTTGGATTTTTAGATCAATGATAAAAATTTGTTTTTGTAATATTAAAACCGGTGTAAAACCAGTTAACCGGTTTTACAAATTAAAAAAACCAAAAACCGTTTTTTTGAAATTCTCCGGTTTTCTCCGAGTCCTAATTTCAACAGTTTCAAAGAGAGAGAAAAACTTAACATTGATTTTATTATTGTCACATAGAATTGCAACCCAGTTTCCATTGATATGTTATTCCATACTTAGATCATGAAATTGATCTAAGTATGGAATAACATATTAGAATCATGCAAACTATAAAAAAGGGTCTACCAATATAGGCCGTACACAGGTCTATCTGTTTCTTTCATCCTGTTGCTTAAAGTTAGGGTTTATTTTTTAAAGAAGTAAACTTGCATGTTAACATTTAGTGAAACGAAAACATAAATGTTTACAATATAAAACGCCTTAGTTTACCTACAATAAGTATTTTTCTGTTCTAAACTTTCATTCACGCTGTCTTTGAGATTTATCAATTTTGACATTTTAAAATGCGTGTAAATTACGGAACGATTTTACCGAAAGCATTTTTTATAAAACAAATAATATAGTAGTCTTATGCAAAATATTACATTAAAAAAAAAGGCAAACAATTTTCTTTTTATGTAAAGTTTGTTTGATTCATTTTAAAGAGGATGTGAAACATGATGACCTTGTCAAACTTATTTGAGTTTCTTTTAAAATATTTTCATAACTTTGTCAAGCGTAAAGAGATTAAAATTTAAACAGAGAAGTATTTGTTAAAAGTAATTGTCATTTAAGCAAGAAAAATAAAGTACAACTTCAAAGGCAACTTTTAGTACAACATCAAAAACAAATTGCAGTTGTTTCAGATTTAGACAAGCTTTTAGTTCTTTCATCAAAGATTGTAAAAATCAAATTATTTGAGAATGGACTTTTGAAAAAAGTCAAATAAGACAAAGATAAACATTAAATATGTTTACAACAGGAACTATTTTAGCTTTAGTAAATTCTAATAAACTTTTTAATTTAAAAAGAAAAAGTAAAAACTTTCTATCTGTCAAATTTAATTAAAAAAAAAATCTGCCAATTTTTTACAAAGGATATGGATCTGTTATTTTATTTTTAATTAATTTTGAGTTGCAAAGCTTAAATAGCAATTTTCAAATGTTCTTTTTATGTATTTTTTAAATTTTGCTAACATTAATGTCAAAGTACAATTATATATATCATATACCGTATTACAATTATAATAGTTATAAATTATAATAATTAGCATAAACAAAATACTATGATTCGGATGTGTTTTTTTGTTCTTTCTTTTATTAACATTTTCAAAGTGATTTACTCTTTTAAGAAATGAATAAATTCTTATGCTATTATAGTAAAGTTTTGTATTGAATGATTAAAAAACATATTAGATCTTCTATTTAATATAATATCTTATTTAAAAAGGTTTGTAAAAATGCTCAAAATCCAAAAATTAATTCAATCATTAACTTACAATGCTGGGAAATTGTGATTTGCAGCTGAATATGAAAATAAAACAAATTTTCTATAGCAAATAGGTAGTGATGTGCAATGTTCTTTTAAAGATTGTTCTGCTATTCGAGTTTATTTTCATTTACATTGTTACAAAGCGTATGATGTGTTTAAAATAAAATTGTTAGAAAATCTTCTCATCTATAAAGGTTCATACAATTTAATTTGTCAAAAAGTAATCAAAGATTGCTTGATTAAAGAAAGTGAAACATTTACTGTCACAAATTGTACTGGATATTTATAATGATAACTATACCAGATATGCTTGCTACCATGATAAAAGATCAACAGGTCTTTTGGTCATTAATACAACAAAGATTAAAAATGTTTGCAAAAGAAAAAACATGTAATAAGTTTAAAAATTTGTCTGCCATGCATATGGTGAAAGGAATTCGACATACACTAAACTCATTATTAGCTTTTTAGGAAAAAAAAGTACGAAGAAAATTTATACCTACCAACAATGATGCTCTTTGTGGCTTACATATGAAAAATATGCTTGACACAGTGGATTAATGGTAATAGCCTAGTTGGTAATGGGTGGCAAACTACTAATGGTATGATGAACATTGAAGTAAAGAACCAGCATAGGTTTGATGCAATTTATGATTTTGTTAGCTGAAGATGTAAAGGTAAAAAACCAATGTTCTTGTCATAAAGAAAGATTGAGTTGTTCAGATTTTTGCAAAAGATAAAATATGAAGGTGAGTGACATTAGGAGCTAAAATGAAAATGACTACAACAATATAATCTTTTAATGGTATAATCTTTTTGAAAAAGTTTTTAAAACTCACAACTATTCCTGACTTTTTAATCTTTAACTTCTTTAAAAATTTGTTTAAATTAGTTACATGGTTACCATACATACTCCTTTTCCATAGGAGAGTTTGCTAAACTACATGACAGTCAATCATACTAGAAATTATTTTTAACATATATTACCGCGCGCCCCTTCGTAAAAAGAGAACATCTGGTAACCGTAAATGAGTTGCATGGTTTTTGACACACTTGTTGCATAACATAATAACGTCTATTTTAAATTAGAAAAAGGATTTAGTATAAACTATAAATAAATGCAGATAAAAAAAAACCAATAAAATTATTTTATAACACAACTTTATGATTTTATAAGGTTGTTTAAGTTTGTAAATAACTTTAACAAAATTAATATTACCTCTGTTTTATTAAATTTGACAACAATTTTTGTTTGAACAAAAATAGCAAAAAATACTTTTTTTAACATTTATGAAGGTTTCAAATTTTTCAAATAACACTTATATACAGACACCAATATTATAAATAAAGATAACACAGTAGTCCTAAAAGTGTTATGCAAGGATTAAAATAATAAAATAAAAATTACCTAGTGCTCTTGCTACTGCGAGGAATGGTATATATTCATGCTGTGTAACAGAGTTTTCAGATGTTTTATGATGAGGATTTTTTAATGGTCGTTTCCAAGCAACACGAGGCACACCACTTGTAGACACTTTTCCTCCCAAATTTTCTATTCTTTAAAAATTATATTTTTTTATTTACTAAACTATTTAAGTTTTTTGTTTACCTGAATTACTAATAGATGTAAACTAAGTAAATTAGGTTCTTTGCAAAAATTACCTAGACCTTTCCTTTAAGTTTTCAGGTTTGTGATCAACAGTTAATTCTTTAGAAAGAAAGTCATCACCACTTTTATAAGCAATAGCAGCCCCTGAATCACCAACATGTGCAATGTACAACTTATTTTCTTTAATTATAGCAACCGTGGCAGTGGTTCCACTGGTAGAGTTACTACCATCTCTTCCTTTTGGCCATGTATCTATCGTAAGTAAAATGATATTAGGAAATTGTGTCCTTACATATGGATTGAGTGTGTATATATATATATATATATATATATATATATATATATATATATATATATATATATATATATATATATATATATATATATATATATATATATATATATACAATTAGCTGGGTCCTATATATAAGTGAACTTTTATTTTTTTAAAAGTATATCAATCATGATTTTATATAAAAGGCCTTCTGTGTTAGAGAAAAAAAATTAAATATTTGCCAAAATTGAACTAATAAATATATTTTACTCATCTTAGTTTGAATAGTTTTTCTTTTGTTACCTGGAAAATTTACTCATATTTGTTAAAAAACTTTTCGGCTAGATATATGTATGTATATATATATATATATATATATATATATATATATATATATGTATATATATATATATATATATATATATATATATATATATATATATATATATATATATATATATATATATATATATATATATATATATATATATATATATATATATTGATTAAGTACTCTGACATCAACGAAAAAAGCAGTCATACTGAATGAGGTGATAACATTGCAAAAATTAATAGGAAACCTTTAAAAAATTTTCGATAAATAAGAATGTTTTAAGAAAATCATTATAAAGTCGTACTTAAAAAATGATGTAACTTTTATATCAATAAAGAAATATGTACTAATATTTACGTCATGCATTACTCGACATGGTTTTAATTTTTTTGGAATTAAAAATTGATTTGCAATAAGCTGTTATTCAGTTAGGTTAAGCGAGAAAGTGGTAAGGTTAGATTTACAAGAGATAAAAAGATTGTATCATGTAAACAAGTGGTTATAAAAGAGTTAAGAAGGATTGCATCTTGTGAAGAACCTTTCTTTCAAATCTTGTGAATTAAGTGTTTTTTTTCAACTTTTATTTTTGAATTATACACAAATTTTTTGCATAAACTAACTGCCAAACTGTTTATAAGGAAGTATAGATAACTTTTATAGGAAATTTATTTTGTTTATTTTTATTATTGCTGAATTTCAAAATGCTTATAAATGTACATGCATTATAAAAATACAATGATATCACAAATTTTCTATTCAACAATGCTTAAAACATTTTACTAAAGATGTTACTAATTAACAATAATTAATTATTTACTGTAGCTCAATTGGTACTTAGAAATAAAAAACAGCATAAAATGTTTATATTATTATTTTAATTCGAATAAAAAAAAATAATTTAAAGGATTTTTCTAAAAGTTCTTTTAATGCGGGTTTTTTAGAACGTTTTTAATACATTTTTAGAACATTTTACAGTTTCTACCATTTCAAATGGGGTGATAACATTACAATCAAATGACATCCATGACATAATCAATATATATATATATATATATATATATATATATATATATATATATATATATATATATATATATATATATATATATATATATATATATATATATATATTTATAGAATTTGAAAAAAGGTTTTCAAAAAAGAGAAAAGAGATCAACTATGCAGTTTGTACAAGCAAAAATACTCTTCTCTTCTGAGGAAAAATTTATTTTTTCATAAAAAAATTTTTATAATGAAAATAGGAATTTTTCATTAAAGGAAATGAAATATTAAAAACTTTTACTATTTTCTAATTAGTGATACATAATATATTGTACAATTACATATGCACATATTATATCATTCAGAATAAACAACTTGCCTGCAATTCGATACATTTCTAAGTGAGTTTTTATAAAACCATCACATATTGCATCTTTTACTTTACATGGATCGTCATCATGAAACCCAGGTTGTTCAATTATTTTGTTAAACAAATAACTTCTCGCATAAACTGATGCTTCTCCGCCACCGTGGCCATCAAACACACCAAGAAAGTAGGTTTTCTTACCGTTATTTTCTGCAATTTTCACCCGTAGTTCATCCTCCATATAATTTCTCATTCCTCTGTGCTTATCAGAAGAAATTCTTAAACAATTGATGAAAGAATTGAAAGGCATTTTCACCCTAAAATTTTTGAGCTCAAAGTTTATATAGCTTTCGCTTTTTGTGATAGTAAAAAATTTGTTTTGAACATGATCAACCTAATACGAAGTTTTTATGTGTTATTATTAGTCTTAAACACTGGGAATGAAGTTGTACGAGTAAAAATATTGACATACGATTGGCTTATATTTGAGAGGTAATTTAAAAGAGCCGTTAGTTTATTTAGAAATTCTAAATTAGAATTAACAAAACTAGGAAAAAGGCATGCCGAATGGCAAGTTTAACGAACAAAACATTTCTGCTGACGTAACTTTATTAAATATAAACAATAAAAAACCCAGCTGTGTACGAATGTATTATTTCTTTCACAACCTCATATTTCTAAAACAAAACTTTGAGAGAGACAGCTTAAAAGTGTTTAAGTTGAGAATTTATCCTGGCTTCTTCAAATAAGATATATTTAATCTAAGATCACCGATATAATTGGTAAGATATATCGAGTTCGTTCGTATATCAATAAGCAAAGTCTCAAACTAATATATTTTGGATTAATTCATTGCTTCATCGGTTATGCAAACTAGCTAAGATTGGACCCGTAAAAATACGGGTCTTTGTTTCTATTCAAACTGAACTTTTTCATACTTTTTCCTATAGCTTTCCGGTGTTGCGTTTTTAAATTACTGCGTCAAAATTTTACTGCGCGGAATTATCCAACCGTTCAAACTTCTTTTGTGGTAAAAAAATAACCTTAAAATAATACTGAGGCGGTAATAATTTAACGTTAAAATTTTAGTTTACAATTTATATAGCTTATTTTGTTGAGATTTACAAAAATATTAACTTTAATGTGGAAATATTTAAATGACAATACTTTTCCTGAAGATGTGAATGAGAAATGCAAATTTTAAGTGGCATCGCAAAAACTTTGTTATTGTTGACAATAAGTTGACGTATTGCAAGAAAGGTATTGGCAAGGTTAGGAAAACTTATTTTATTGAAAGAATTTTTAATTAATTAAAAAGGTTTTACTTAAATAAAATAAAGTAATTAAACAATACTATGAGTCTTGCTTCATTGTGAATTAACACACATAACATATTTCTATTTGAAAACTTAATAGCTTTAAAACAACTCAAATTAATGTAAAAATTTAATACAAATAGTTTTTTATTGTAGATGATTGTGGTAATAAATCGGTAAGAACAATAAGACATTGTTAAAGAAGTCCATGAAGGTCTTGGAACTTCTGAGAAAGCTGTTGCATTAGCTAGCCACTTGGGCATTAATGCAGTGAGAAAGCAAATTTCTTCAAGATATTTTTGGCATGTGGATTGTGGAATTAGCATAAGGATGTGTTTTGGCATGCAATTGTGGAGGATATCACTAAACATGTAGCTCAATGTGAACGATGCCAAAAAATCTCCAGCAGAAACCTAAAAGTGGTTTCTGCTTTAAAACCTGTTAAAGTAGAACAACAAGTTATGAAACAAGTTGATGTAGATTTAATTAAATTACTTGAATCGAATAAATTCAATTATGTAATTGTCCTTATAGATTATTTTTCTAAGTGGACTGAGGCTGAACCTCTTATCGACAAAACAGCAGTATCAGTAGCAGCCTTTCTCTATAGAGTTATTTGCAGGCATGATTGTTTTCAAATACAAATTAATGACCAAAGTCGTGAATTTGTAAATTCAATATCCATTGCACTACACGATATGACAGGTGTTCAGCAGCATGTAACCTCTGCTTACCATTCACAAGCCAATGGCTTTGTGGAGAGACAGAATCAGACAATTAAGAAAGCAATTATTAAGGTCTTAAATGAAAATGTTGGGCCCCAGTTTTAGATAAAATCCTTTTTGCTATTTGTGTTAAAGTGCCTGATTCAATGGGGTATTCACCATTTTACCTTATGTATAACTGACAACCCTGTCTTCCAATTGATATAAAGTACACAGATGTACTCAATGGGGATAGCTGCAATCCTGTATTCATTAAAGAGGTTTTACAAAAAGTTTTACAAATGAAAAGAGGATTTGAAGAAAAAACCATGACCAATATTGTTTGTGCACAAAAGAAACAAAAAATAGACTATAATAGAAAGCATGCAACATCATCAAAATATTTTGTTGGTCAAAAAATATTATTGAGAAATCAAAAAAGAGAAAATAGAAAAGGTGGAAAAATATCTTCCTTGTGACTTGGTCCGTATGAGATACTTGATATTTTGTCAAACTCAACATGTTTATTAAGAAACAGTAAAGGGAACAACACGTTAAAGAAGAAATACTTTCTACATCATATTAAACCATTTGTCAAAGAAAAAATTAATTCAAAATTGTGTAGTTTAATTTCTGAATGTAACAATCAGGATAAATGTCAACGTAATCCTAAAGTAATGAAACATTCCTCCAAAGAAATTCGCCAAAAAATAGCTGAAGAAAAGAAATTGAAATATTAAAATGCCAGATCTTATTGATAGAGAAGATAATGATGTACCTTCAAAAATACATGTTTGCAAAGGTAATGGCAATTGTTTTTTTTTAAGAAATTTCGTTTTTGCTGACAGGTTCTGAGTGCCAACATATATGTGTTTGCGATGTTGTTGTTAAACATATGGTATCAAAACCTTGTTTCAGACTCTTGTCAGGAAATATAGGTGATGATGTGGAAAATTATATTACCAAAAGTGGTATGGCCACAGTTTGTATATGGGTAACAGATGTTGAGATCCTTGGTACTGTAAATCTTATTGGAATTGATATTGCTGTGTGGTCCTTCACTGGTAACGATTCCACGGCTCAACGAAAAACATTTGTCGTTTAACGAAAAACACGTAATTTTTATAAAATTTACTCTCTTATATCTTTTGTATGGTTATGCAAGCGCCTTGAAGTTTTTTGCATCAGTTAGTGTTACTCAACCTATTTCCAGCAATATATAGAAAGCACTACGCTTTTTATGGCTTCACTTAAATATTATTCATATTCGGAGACCACTTTTGAGAAAAAAACATAAAGCGGAAATGTTTTTTTAGCACGAAGCTTTTGAAAATAAGATTCCTTATTTCTAAAACATATCCAATTTTTGAAAATTTTCCGTATATATTAAAAAAGGGATGAAGAATCTAATAGACTGTGGAGTCTTTTAAACCTTTATACAAAAAATTTTAGTTTTCAGCGTTTAAAAGCTTCTTGGTTGATTTATATTGAAAAGAAAGGGTTTTTTGAAAGACTCCAGGTGTAAATGGCAACTACAGCCTTTCCTCATTTTAAAACAGTTATTTATTTATATTTTCTTGAAAAATCAGTACTAAGGAATTGCATATATAAATTGTGTGTATAATGCCGTTCATACGTCGCGTATTTTATGACGTTTTTGTTTTGATTTTTGCGTTTGTTTTGGTTGAGCTATGAAAATAAAATTGAAAGTGAAAGTATAATTTTTTAAATTTTAAGCAAATGAAAGTAAATATTGTACTATTTCAAAGGTTCAAGGTCTGCATTGTTCAAGAAACTAAAAGATTTTTACTATTTTAAGTACAGGTTGCCCTTTTTCAAACTGTTTTTTTCAAAACAAAAAACTTTAAAATAGTAATCAAGAAATTTTTTAATTATTTCTTAACTTATTTACCTATTTTTATTTTTTAGTTAAATTAATATGAATAATAATAATTTTAATTCACTCAGAACAATAGCATACTATAATATATATAATATAATTTTAATTACCTTATTAAGGTGTTAAGACAGTAGGTGTTGAAAATAGTCTCAACAAAATGGTTGCTTCATCTATAAGTCAACCAAGTAAGTCAAAATATTAAATTAGGAACAATGTTTTTGCAAACATTTTAAAGTTTAATAATTCTATTCTATTTAAACTAAATTGTAATGATCTACCACTTATTTTTTTCTGTTTTAAATTAAGTTTACCTTTGAATTTAGCATCCACAATACTGTCGAAGACATATTTTTTTAACATATTTTAACAATTTCACTGGATAGAAGTAGGAGTAGTACAAGCACCAGAAGGTAACCAACCAACAACATAAGCATCATTAAAAGATAAAACAGAGCTTACAAAATGTTTTGTTAAGTCCAAATTTGTTTATTTCCAACAATGCTACCATCAACCACTTTAAGAGATGGAAGTTACTGGAAGAGCCTAGATGAAGTTTATATAGCAAGATAACAATTAACACTTGAAAGATTGCAAATTATATGAATCAGGAAAACAAAATGAATGGAGCGAATTCCAAAGACCTGATGTTTGATAAAAAACTAGATGAATAAGAATTTTTGGAGCACTCAGAACATGAGCATACTATAATATTGTATACAAGTACTAACTTTGCAACGCTTTGTGTATAAGGTTTCTATGAGAGGTCAGTATAAAGAAATTACTGCGACGATGTAAAGTAGAAGACACAGTAACAGTGTTGCTATTTATCAATATAGAAATATCAATAGAATTGCAAAGACATTGTAAAGATTTTGTCAGATACAACATACGAATAAAGCTTATGGATAAGTCCATCATGCCAGACTTTATCGAAAACCTTTGATATCTACAGTAGTAGAACTTGCCTCACCACCTCTATCTAATGCAATATAGAACCTTCCTGTAACGACAATTAGCTATTTTCAGCTATTATTCCACTCTATAACAAGATGATTGAAATCCATGTTTCTTATGTCCTCTGCAAATAGCCACCTTTGAGTTTTTCAGGAGGATCATTAATTTTGGTTAAAAGTTAACCAGTCACTTAGTGACACTGTGTGAAGTAGAAGTGTTTAGTGCCAGAGAGTCTGTGTGTTTTGTGATTGTTAGACAACTTGGCTTACCTTCACGCTGGTGTCTATTGTTAAAGATGATTATTAGGTTGTTTCGTTACTGAAACTTGCTACTTCTAATCATTCACTAAAAGCCAAGAAATAAGTTTTAGAATAAAAACCATTTTTTATGTTATTTTCATGTTTTTATCTTTTTTCAATAGTTAACATACACAATCTGAAAGAGTAGGTTTCTTCTTTTATATTTATTTAGTTTTAATATTTTAATTTATAAATTTCAAAACGAATTAAAAAAATAATTTTTAACACATTGTGTATCTGTGTTTCTAATAGGAATTGGAGTTGTTCAGAATGACCTTTTTAACAGACAGGAGATTCTTTAATTAAGTTAAAATTTAATTTTTATAAAAAGAACTTACAGCAAATGAACTTTCTGAAATTATATCAGTATTATCAACAGCAATAGGCAGCAACAGCAAACAGCAGAAACTCTGCGTCATTAAGAAAAATTTCGAGTAAAATTTAATAACGGTTCAAGAGTTATTCAAGAGTTAACACCAAAACTAAGTAAATAAGTAAAAACCCTCAGTCTGAAAAATAAACGATTCTAGGCAATCCTGACAGAATCAAATTTTTTTTTTTTTTTTTTGTATTTTTTTTTCTTATAGTTGTTGAACTAATATGGAAAATTTCAAGTCAAATGTAATATCGGTTCAAAAGTTATTCAAAAGTCAAAATGGTCCAAAAATACTTTCTTTTTCGGTGCCATATCACTACAAATTCTCCATACTTACACACTAAAAAAAAAAGGTAGAAATGTCTACCTTAGGGTAGGATATGTGATATACCCTTAGTAAGGTATAATTTTCTACCTTTTAGGGTAGAAAATTTTATTAAAAACAATTTTTTCTCATACAATTTTCTAACTTAAAGGTATAATTTTCTACCTTATAAGGTAGAAAATTATACCTTACTAAGGGTATATCACATATCCTACCTTAACTAAAAATTTCTACCTTTAATTTTTAGTGTGTAAGCCCTATAACTTTCGTCAAAAAATCGTCAATTTTTGCACTACAAAAAATTCAATAACTTTGGATTCGCTTAACTTCAAAGGCCGAACGACCCCTCAATTTTTAAGTCAAGTTAAGCTCTATACAATAATATAAATTATATATGCTTATTTGAATTATAAAAAAATCGTCTGGAATGGCTATCACTGGACAAAAACTAGCATGGCTCAAATATCCAGCATCCATTAAACTCGACCAACTAACAACTCATGATTTTCTTTTATAAAATAAAAACAATTATTGTAATATTAATAAAAATAATTATAATATTGTTTTGTCACTGAAAACTTTGTAAACCAAATGATGTTTATACTGAGCTGATGTTCGTAAACCAGTTCTATTACATCGCGTTTGTTATAAAAAAAATAATTTGCTCAAGGCTGCATATTCTTAACTTATAAGAACGTAACTAAATTCTTTTGTAATAAAACTCTACAGAAGTGATTTTATGGATTGCAAGGCCATTTAATTTATTCTTAGATTAGGTTTTGTCGCACAAAGGTAAATCGCTTTATTTGATGACAGTAAAATAATAACGAGAACAATAAAACTATAAAGTTAAAATATTACTTTCTCAGCAATATTTTTACGTTTATAATTTACTGCAAAGGAAGTTTGAACGGTTGAAAATTTCCGCGCAGTTAAATTTTAATTTAATTTAAAAACGCTACATCGGATCCGTGAAATACGGATTTACTAAACTTACCATTTCTATACATATCTATTCCACACCGATTGTTTGTTTACCTATTCCTTATTTACTTCAGTATTTTTTAGTAAAACAATTTATTGTGAAAAATACATTCAAGAGCAAAAAACTTAACAGGTGCACCTAACGTATTTACGTATTTATTAAGTACGTATTAACGTATTTACGCATTTTGAAATTTTTTCAATCTTGCTTATAGCAAAAAAAAAAAAAAAAATAAGCAAAAAAGTTTTCTAAAATTCAAAATGAAATTTTAAAGTTTTCTTATTTTATTGATATATTATACGCGATTATTCCATATAATGCCTACAAACTAAACTTATGCCAAAGACGTTTACGCTTACAGACGTTTGTACGTAACGCTATACAAATGGAACTAAGAAGATCTTAGACCACTAAAACATAGTCATCAAAAATGTTCTTTCTTATGATTATAATTAAAACCAAAAGAATAATAACCTCAGCTCATCTAAAAGTTAATCCAAAAATATTTTGCGCATTGACGTCAGTATTTGGCAAAATAACTTTTATGCGTCAAAAAATTTAAATAAAATCTTATTTCCAATTTGTTTTTCTAGTTTTTTGCCACAAAGTGACGTCAAACACGCAAATAAATTGTGGCTTCAACGATTTACGAAAAAAATCTGTTTTTTTTTTTTTTATATATTTTTTGCCGTTTAAAAATATTGCAATAACCAAATATATTTTACAATTTTTACATTATTAACGACAGGACTTCTAGAAGATCATGAGTATCTTGTCATGAAGCCCTTAACAATATATGATTAATTTTTATGTCTGTAGTGAAATAATAATTATGTATGTAGTGAAATAAAACACCTTAATGCAAAAACACTTAAAAACCAAGATAAAATGTTAAAAAGCCAAGTTAAAATGTTAAACCAAATAATATACAAAATACAACAACAACAAATAAACAAACAAAATAACAATTAAAAATAAATCAAGATATTTTCAATTAAAAATTTTTTTTTTAAGTTTTTGTTTGAATTAAGCAAAAGTCAGTTGAGTAGAAAAATCAAAATTTGGTAAGACTATTTTATTCCAGAGATAAGGAACTCGATAAGAAACAAAAAACTGGACTCTGCTTGTACGGCAAAAAGGAGCAATAAGATTGTTATTAACTCGAAGATTATATTTGTTTTTAGGTTTCATACAATAAAAATTTTGTAATACATTTGGCAACAAATTTTTTTCTACATTTAAACATAAAAAATAAAATATTGAAGACATTTAGTTGATATACATTTAAAATAGTCATTTCTTTAAAAAGTTGTTTCGTATAAAAAAACCGACTAAAAAATTTAAAAATTTATTGCGTGTTTCTGATGAAGGTAAAAATATTTTAGCTTTGCTCAATGAGTGCTTCCTCGTAGTTCGCGTAGTTTATAAGACAATGTATAAATGAACAATATTTTTATTTTATTTATTTAACTTTTATTTCGCTGATTAAACAATATTACAATTTTTCATATAAAATAAATAACATCGTAAACATAAAAAAACCTTTATAAAAAACGTTTTTAATCTTTTTAATTTATAATATATATATATATATATATATATATATATATATATATATATATATATATATATATATATATATATATATATATATATATATATATATATATATATATATATATATATATATATATATATATATATATATATACTGTTATAATCAGTCAGGGATTCAAAGAAGGTAAGGATGATGCGTTTATCATCACAACCTTTTCATTGAGCCCCTTTAGTCACTATTGAAATAAAAATAAAAAACACTTTAGTTTTTAAAGAAAAATAAAAAATTTAATAAAATTAAAACACATAAGAAGAAAAAAATTAAAAAATAAATAAAAAGAAAAAATACAAAAAAGTCTGAAAACAAATACTGTAAACTATAATATATATGTCAGGAATTAAGGAGATGCATTTTAGTTTGTTGTTTAAACGATGAAATGCTTTTTAGGTCTTTAATATTTTTATTTTGGAAACGATTCCATATGGATGGACCTCGGTTTGTAATTAGAAAACTTGACTGCTGTGATTTAATTTTTCCTAGTTGATAGTCGTTCCTGGTATTTGAACGCAGATTATATTTTTCAGAAAATGATATAAGAAAGTTATCTGAAAAAACGCTTGGTAGAAGATTGTTTTTATATTTATACATAAAAATTAATATCTGTAATGTGTTAAGTTTCTCAATATCTAGAACCATCATGCTTTTCATCACTGGGGCCGGGTTTACTAACCTATTTAAATAATTAATTGCTTTGCATGCATGGTTTTGCAGACTTTGCAATTTTAGCAATTTGGTTTTAAGGGTGCTGGCCCATACAATATTTGCGTACAAAAGCTGACTATGTACAAGACTAAAGTAAAGCATATTACGTGATTTACTATCGAGAAAAGTTCTTGACTTATACAAAACACCTATTACAGAGGACACCTTTGTTTCAAGAAGACCAATATGGTTTCTCCATGACAAATTTTCATCAAAAAGTACTCCCAAAAATTTTGTGCATTTGTCACGTTTAATTTGATTTTTATTAATAAACAGTTTAGGCAGCTTTAACGGAAGATTAATTGATTTTTTTTTTTTATGACATAGAGTAAAGCTAGTTTTTTTACAATTTAGGGATAATTTATTTGCTATGAACCAGAGGTTGAAATTTTCGAGTTCAATATTCATAGTTTCTAACAAAGTCTTTGCATCAGGATGATTAAAAAATAAATTTGTATCGTCAACATACACAATAGTAGATATTTTTTGGGAAGCTTTATGCATATCGTTAATATATATTAAAAACAATAATGGACCTAGGATTGAACCCTGAGGAACTCCACACGTAATATCAAGGGCTCCTGACTTTTCTAGTAGTACAAATTGCTTTCTGTTAGACAAGTAATATAATTGTGTTAACTGGTGTTTACTTATTATATTTCTTACTTTATAGAAAATTCCGATGCATTTAGCAATTTTATTGGAGGTATTATCAATATGATTTCTCCAAGATAGATTTTCATCAATGTATGCTCCGAGAAACTTAGTAACTTTTTCTCTTTTTATTGTTATATTATCAATTAAATGGCTTATTTATTAAAAAAAATTAAAAGAAATATACAATTTAAGCCCGTTTTTTCTTTAATATAAATAAACTCTAAAATGAATAACGCACAAAGACAATCCACAGAAATTAATGTTAAAGTAAGAAATTTGATGATTAATCTTGCTAACGAAGGGAAAAGTGCAAAAGAAGTACCGGAACTCTTGCATAGAAGTGAAACTTCTATGCACTATATAACTGATGTTAATCATAACATCATATATAATTGATGTTAATCATGACATAAGACCGGGTAAATAAAAACGAGCAAATGCTTTTACTCAGCAATTGGTCAGCTTTACGTGAATAAAAGCTTAAGCACTTCTGGTAAGTTTTTATTCACGTAAAACTGAACGATTACTGATTAAATTGCTTAACTTTACGTAAATAAACTTTGAGCAAAACTGTTAAAGTTTTTATTTACGAAAAGCTAATCAATTATTAAATAGAAGCAATTGCTCATTTTTATTCACCTGACCTTATGTCCTTTTGCAATAATTAAAAAAACTAAATTATACATATAAAATTTTAAGATCCATTAGTGAAAGTCACAATACTGCAGATTTAAAAGAAGAAAGAAAAACATATGTTTCATGGTATTTGAACTTGACATTGCAACAACGTTACAGAAATATCATTTATATTGATTAAAGCCCGTTCAATCTTTATATGATAAGAAACCACGGATACAGTCTCCAGGAACGACCCCAAATCAACGTGTATTGACATTAAAAGGCCGTAACATAACCATGGTAATAGCATTAAATTGTTAAACATAGTCCACAGTGAAGCAATAATTGGCGTAAGGGTGACAGCAGGTATCTTTAAAGGATTCTTAAATACACTTAAAAGTATTTAGGGGGAGGAAGAAGAGTTTACCTTGTAGATGGACAACGTTAGCTTTCATCATTAATTATCAGATTTTTATGATAGTTATCTCTATGAAATTCGTTTTTACCCTGATACTCACATTATCTAAATACTTGTGAAGAGACATTCAAACTTCGTGAGTCACTGCGAATCTTTTCTTACGCAATGTGTAAATGGAGATGATATTATATATAGAGAATAAAGTCGTAATTTTTAATAATTTGTTTTTTCGAACTTGTACTTTGTTCTACAAAATAGAGTGCTCAATGTTCTTAAAAGAACAGAGCAATTATATATTAGTAGAAAATCACTGAACAAAAAAACAAAAAATTAACAAAAAAAAATTTTTTGTTCATTTTTTAAAAAAAATTTAAAAAATAAAAAAAAAATTTTCGTGAAGTGATTTTCTACTAATATATATATATATATATATAATATATATATATATATATATATATATATATATATATATATATACCGTAAAATGCAAAAAAAAAAACAAACTAGATTGACAAATCTTAATACATATAAAGGGCAATGTGTGTGTGTTTGTTTGTTCTCTATAGAAATCCAAACCGCCGGACCGATCTCGATGAAATTTGGCATGGGGGTAGTCCTCGAGGGGGAGAAGGTTCTTAGCTGGGTTTTGACCCCGTACCCCGATCCCCGGGGTCAAGGGGGCCCAAAAATAGGCCCCCTGACCCCGGGGTCAGGGGGGACCATTTTTTGGGCCCATTTTTGGGACCATTTTGTGTACAGATATCAGGTAAGCCAGTTTAAATATTGGCCCGGGCAATGCCGGGTAACTCCAGCTAGTTTATATTATAATAAAGAGTTTGTTTATTTAAAGATGGGTTTTTCCATTTAATATGAAGTGCTTTTTTAATTTTCAATTTGTTTTTTTTAGGAGCATTATCCAAAATTTTAAAACAGTTTTAGTTACTTAGATTTTTACATATAACAGATGAAATTAAATGCTTATAAACATTAGATTGTTTGTCCCTTGTAAGATGCTCATGAATCCTTATTTTTAGTTGTCTGGAGGTTTCTCCAATACAACTGTCATTACATCCAGCACAACAAAATTTGTAAACAACATTAATGTTGTTTACCAATTTTCTTGTGCTGGATATAATACATTCATTGTGCCATTAAAAAAACTCCTGCGTACGTACAATTGCAGCAATAATTTTTAATGGCACAATGAATGTTTATAGTAAACGTACTACGCACAAAAAAACTTACTACATTTATTTAAAATAAAAGTATTTTTCAACAAGAATTGAAGTCGTCTGATATCAATACTAAACATACCAACAATTTTATCTATAAATTCTTTTTTATTACAGTTTATTTTGTCTCTGCTTACGCTTAACATGCACAATCCTGACAGACGGTCATTTGACATCGTTGAGCTTTTTTTTTACTCAACGTAATGTTCCAAACAATCGCTTCACTGTGTATGTTGTTGCTGGTAAAGTTAACACTAGTAAGGCATACATGATACTTGGATAAAATTTTGTAAAATGTAATAAGTTAAGTTATGTTCTCGAAAGTTCCAAAATTAAACCAACTTAGGGCCTCAGTTTCAAAATTACCTATGCTGGATAGGTCCTAGTCGTAGAAATATCGTTTTTAAAATGTTAAGTTCAGTGCATAATCTAGACGGATACAGACATACTAAGTTAAATTGTACACTGTGGGGTTCACAAAATTGGCTCTCCAACGAGCCATTTAGAAAAACTAATTAATGAATGTATATCTTTTGTCTGAATAACAATATTATCAGTTTAATATTATATTGTGCGCGAGTTGTACTTTTTTCACAAAAACATCCCTGAAATAGTTACTGTAGAAACCGTACCGCTTAAGATTCAAAAAATTTATTCTTACCAAAACTGTATAGTAGTAACAACTTTTATGGCACTCAGATTGGTAAGAAACACGAAGTTTTTTTCTAAATTTAGAAAATGCAAGGGGGAAGCAAGTGCCCTCTCTTGCCCACCTCACCTTACGGGCGCCCATGAATGAATTTATTTGAGAACTCACATTCCTTGGTTTCTATGACGAATTAACTTAAACAAACGCAATGTACAAACTTATGAAACTACATGCAGAATACCAACATTACTTGCATTTTCTGTAATCTAATGATTTAAAAAGTTTGCACGAAATATAAACTAAAAAATAATGTTAGTTCAAGATAACCAACAATATGGCGAGTCACTCAATTTTTAGTGAGTCACCATTTTGTTTGTTATCTTCGAGTTAGTGAGTCACTCATCCTTGGAGAACAAAGTTGAGTTATAGAGACGAGAGAGGGTTGAATAACCACAACTAAAAGTAGCCTTCCCCATTATGGTGGTCTTCATGGTCTTGGGGAGGTGAATCGAAATAATAAAAATAATAAAAAAGTCAACCAAAGTTTACTCATCACGTCCCAGTTAGCACAGATCAATTTTAAAATAAGTTTTCATACGTTTTGTAAACGATTTAAAAACGGATTCAGAAATTTTTGGTAATGTTAGTGGTGGGAGGGTTATGTTAAAACATTTTTGTATTTTGTATCACATTTGCGTTTCCTTTAAAAAAAAGGTCCTCCATTTAAAAGAAATTTTAGGACTTTCAGATTCTAGTGGGGGGGGGGGGGGAATACATTTCCATCTTCCCCCTCTTAATCCGTCAATGATTCGTGCAACGACAAACGAAACGTTTAAAGCTTTTTAAAGTTCATTAAAATAGAAAAAAGTTTTCATAGCTTTAAAAAGTAAAAAATAAGTATAGTTTTTCTATATGCACAGTATCGGACAAAACGAGTGCAACCAAATAATGCTAATTTAGTTTCTTTATATAAAAGTGCTGCATTTTTTCAATTTAGAGAAATAACTATGTAACTGTTTAGAGACAAAGTTCTTCAAGTTTTATTCATCACAAAGTTCATTATTTGTACACGAAAATTAATAAATTAATCAAAAGTATTAAAAAAAGTTGGCTTCCTTCTGGACAAAACAAGTGCAACTCGACAAAATGTTGACCAAGCTGTATTTCGCTATCAATATTTTGTGGCGAATCCTTTGTTGTCGATCACAGTCTTGCATCTTCGAGGCATAGATTCGATCAGGTGATCAATGACATTTTGTGGAATCGCTGCCCAGGCCTTTTGGATTTGATCAAACAGTTGATCCTTATTACGAACACTTTCACGATTAATTCTGCGGTTGACAATCTCCCACAGGTTCTCGATAGGGTTGAGATCTGGAGATTGAGGCGGCCAATCCATCACCGATAGGTGGTTGTCTTGAAACCACTGCTTGACTACTTTTCCAGTGTGTTTCGTATCGTTGTCTTGCTGAAAAACCCATTTTATTGGCATATTCCATTCAGCATGAGGTAACATAATATCTTTCAGGATATTTTTATACATGAAACGGTCCATTATTACATTGTTTCGATGTATTGGACCTAGACCGTTAGCATTAAAACACCCCCAGACCATTACATTGCCTCCACCACGCTTCACGGTCTTATGGCAGTAACGTAAATCGAGGCGTTTTCCGGCCGGTAGACGTACACGGCAAATGCCATCGCTCCCAATGATGTTGAACTTCGATTCATCACTGAACAGGACAGTTCGCCATTTCTGCACATTCCAGCCAATATGAGATGTAGCAAACAGGAATCTTTTCTTCTGGTTTTTTAGTGAAATCAGCGGTTTCTTTGCAGGGCGTTGAGAAAACAATCCGGCTTCAACAGCACGTCGTCTGATTGTTCGGTCCAATACAGACAGCTCTAATTGCTTTTGTATCTCGACTGATGATATCCAGGGATCCTTCTTGACGGATCTGACGATCATAGAATCCTCTCTAGAAGTGGTGGAACGCGGTCTTCCACCTTTGTTATCTGCTGCCAACTTCCCCGTAGAACGATATTTGGAACATAGTCTTGATGCGGTCCATTTTTTCACGCGATATTTATCACAAATACTTTTTTGTGACATTCCACTAACGTAATCGTCAATAATTTTCTTTCTTAGTTCCAATCAAAGACTGATGGGGGCCATTTTTGCACTTGAAGTCATAAAAATAATAAAAATAAATAATCACACTTCTCAAGGCTTACCGTGTTACATTTACCTTGTGATGATACAATAATGATCTGTGGAACACAACGTCTTGGTTGGATGTGGACTGTATTGATGTAATGAAACACTTGTTGTATTTCACTTCTTGTATTGATGTTCTTTGATAACACAGTTTGATAAAACTCACTTCGATAAACTGTCTTGATAATACTGACTGATTGACTTCCATATACTGACTGAATTACATGTCGATGTCTCTTATATAGTAAAATGAACCTGTGTTAACCTGTTCTGGAAGATTCTAGATGCCTCTTTTCGATGCTTCTGAAAGCTTCTGGATGCGTCTGGGTGCTTCTGAATGTTTCTGGATATTTCTGGATGCTACTGGATGCTTCCAGATGCTTCTTCTGGAAACTTCTGGAAGCTTCTGCATGCTTCTGGAAACTTCTGGAAACTTCTGGATACTTCCTTTAATTATTAAAAAACTTCCGTGACTTTGACACGGACCAGACTTAAGAAAATGAAACAAACCAAAAAAGTTGCACTTGTTTTGTCCGCTGCAAAATGGCACTTGTCAACGAAATTCTGCCTGTGTGCTGTCACCTGTCAGCTGATTGCTCATGTCATGGCATGCTATGACTACAGACTCCTGAACTGTTTGCTGTGGTAGTATAGTTCGTTTCGTTTTTAAGACATGTAAATTAGGAACACTTTTTAGCATTGTTCGATGTTGGTTGCAAATGTTTTGTCCAATACTGTATATAGTTATTTTCCTGTTGTTTACCAAAAAATATTGAAGTAAGGAATAAGTATAGAAAAGGTCAATGTGGAATAGATTTACCAAGACCCGTATTTTATGAGTCCAGACGGCTAGTATATATATAACGAGTTGCGCCCACGGCAGTAAAAGTTCGCTAACAGTCTGTAAGTACTTTGACAAAGGAGTGTACACATCAACTAAGTAAGATTTAGGCGAAGTTGATTTTAAAATCAACATATAGATACATCAACTTAGGGTTTTGGTTTGGTAAAATGCTCTTTTAATTAAAAAAAGTCTTCTCTATATTTTAAAATAAAAAAAAAATTTTGCCTCTAAAAAGTCAAGATTCCCTCCCCCTTGTAACAAATTGCCACCCCTTAGATAAGACAGCATCAATACTTATATAAGTTACATTTTTCATTTCTTTTAGGATCACAATTAGCAAGTGATCGGGGTCCCGATCCCGACCCCGTCCCCGTCCCTGACCCCATCCCCGGCTGAAAATGAGACTTTTTGCTAAAACTGGCTCCGGTGCAAGAACGAGTTTAGGTTTATCGTTATAGAGATTATAGCGCTTTTGAGCATTAACCATGGGTGTATTTGTAGATAAAAAAAAGAAATGTAACCTTACAACAATAGAAGAATGGCTTAAACTTGGTAGATAAAGCAGTTCTAATTACATTTACAATGTGTTTTAGACTTTGTCTGAGAGTATGAGGGTTGTTATTCATCAATATAGGAATGCCTAAATTATTGCAATATTTTTTGCAGTAAATAAATAAGTTAAATTTGTTGTCTAACAAAAATTGTGAATTTCAAGTCTAGAATTTAAATCCATAAGCCACTGCGAGCCTTAGGCTGTTACAGAAGAGAGATCAGATCAAAAATTGGCTGCTTGTTCTTAGCAATCAAAAATAGAGCCACTTTAGATGTAAAATTTTCATGAATATTGATATTGATTGATAACATGAAGATTGGTATTGAAACAGGACAGGAACAAAGATAGAACCTTGTGGTACCCTTAAAGTTACTTGAAATAAAGAAGAGTGTAGGCCTTCAAGAACAACTTTACTGCCGTTAGAAAGACAGAAATAATTCTCAAAACCTTCATATAAAAAAACTAATAACAGAGTGAAGACTATTTGTAGGATAGTTAGAGAGGTCAAAGTGTTTTGTAGAGTTTTGAAAAATTGGAACCACTTATTTAGCACATTTTAAAAATTTAGAAAAAATTGAAGAGTGTTCTGGAGAACATTCCTTAAAGACTATGATGGAAATCTTGTTTAGAGCACAAACTGTTGAAGTTTTTAATTAAAAATTAACTTTAGCATTGGAAGCCAGAGTGATTGGGATGTTTAACAATGGGTTAATCTGTTTAACTTGCAGGAAGAGCATGGCCATTAAATTCAAGAGTCAAATAAGAGTAGATTTCTTTGCAAACAACTCTGCTTTTTTTCTGGGGGAAAATAAAAAGATCAGACCCATGAATTAGAGATTAAATGTGAGACCTACTTTAGTTAATGACACTGTTGAAGAATAACGAAATGCTCTAGAAGTTAACATCTGAGATAAAATACAAAATCTATTAAACTGAAAA
>NC_088920.1:23552500-23657500 GCF_038396675.1 Hydra vulgaris
ATCTTTTTTATTCCTTAATCGGAAATGGATTTTAAAATGACGAATATTAAAAATATGGTTAATATGTTACTGGAAAAACAAAAGAACAATATACTTGATGAAACTAAAAAGAAATGTTAAAAGAACAAGAAGAACATTTTATTGTTATTACAGATGGTAATGTTAAAATTATAACAGAAAGACTTGATACGCTTGAGTTAGACATTACAAACAATGTTTTTAAAGTTAATAACATACTAAATAAATTAGAAGTTGCAAATAAAAAAATAAATTACTTAGAAAACGAATTTAACGAAACGAAAAAAATTATTAATACAAACGAAGAAATTGAAACATTAAAATTTGAAATTGTAAAAGAACAAATTAAAAAATTAAACTCTGAAGTAAAAGACAAAAGTAGCATTGATAAAATAAATAATAAACTAAGAAGACAGATCTCGGCAAAATAATTTAAGAATCAATAGATTGAAAGAAAGCGAACATGAAAGCTAGGATAGCGAGAAAAAAGTCTTTAAATTATTTGGTTCTTGGAGTTAAAGGTATAATAATAAAAAGAGCCCACAGAACCAAAAAAACAGAACTGGACCAAGGAGACATTAAAAAAAAAAACAGAACTGGACCAAGAGACATTAAAAAAAAAAACAGAACTGAACCAATAGACATTGAAAAAAACAACAACACTGGACCAAGAGACATTAAAAAAAAAACAGAACTGGACCAAGGAGACATTAAAAAAAAAACAGAACTGGACCAAGAGACATTAAAAAAAAAACAGAGCTGGACCAAGGATAAATAAAAAAAAAAACAGAACTGGACCAAACGACATTAAAAAAACAACAGAACTGGACCAAGAGACAATAAAAAAAAACAGAACTCGACCAAGGAGACATTAAAAATAAAACAGAACTGGACCAAGAGACATTAAAAAAAAAACAGAACTGGACCGAGAGACATTAAAAAAAACAACAACACTGGACCAAGAGACATAAAAAAAAACAGAACTGGACCAAGGACAAATTAAAAAAAAAACAGAACTGGACCAAGAGACATTAAAAAAAAAACAGAACTGGACCAAGGAGACATTAAAAAAAAAACAGATCTGGACCAAGGAGACATTAAAAAAAAACAGAACTGAACCAAGGAGACATTAAAAAAAAACAGAACTGAACCAAGGAGACATCAAAAAAAACAGAACTTGACCAAGAGACATTAAAAAAAACAGAACTGGACCAAGAGACACTAAAAAAAAACAGAACTGGACCAAGAGACATTAAAAACAACAGAACTGGACCAAGAGAAATTAAAAAAAAAACAGAACTGGACCAAGCAGACATTAAAAAAAAAAACAAAACTGGACCAAGGAGACATCAAAAAAAACAGAACTGGACCAAGAGACATTAAAAAAAACAGAACTGGACCAAGAGACATTAAAAAAAACAGAACTGGACCAAGAGACACTGAAAAAAAACAGAACTAAATCAAGAGACATTGGAAAAAAAAAAAAACTGACCAAGAGACATTAAAAAAAAAACAGAACTGGACCAAGAGACATTAAAAAAAAAACAGAACTGGACCAAGGAGACATTAAAAAAAAAACAGAACTGGACCAAGAGACATTAAAAAAAAACAGAACTGGACCAAGGAGACATTAAAAAAAAACAGAACTGGACCAAGAGACATTAAAAAAAAAACAGAACTGGACCAAGGAGACATTAAAAAAAAAAAAAAATGGACCAAGAGACATTAAAAAAAAAAAAAAAAATTGACCAAGAGACATTAGAAAAAAAACAGAAATGGAACAAAAGAAAAAAAAAAAAAACAGAACTGTACCAAGATACATTAAAAAAAAAAAAAAAACTGACCAAGAGACATTAAAAAAAAACAGAACTGGACCAAGGAGACATTAAAAAAAAAACAGAACTGGACCAAGAGACATTAAAAATAAAACAGAACTGGACCAAGGAGACATTAAAAAAAAAAAAAACTGGACCAAGAGACATTTAAAAAAAAACAGAACTGGACCAAGAGACATTAAAAAAATAACAGAACTGGACCAAGAGACATTATAAACAACAGAACTGGACCAAGAGACATTAAAAAAAACAGAACTGGACCAAGAGACATTAAAAAAAAAACAGAACTGGACCAAGAGACATTAAAAAAAAACAGAACTGGACCAAGAGACATTAAAAAAAAACAGAACTGGACCAAGAGACATTAAAAAAAAAACAGAACTGGACCAAGGAGACATTTAAAAAAAAACAGAACTGGACCAAGAGACATTAAGAAAAAACAGAACTGGACCAAGAAGACATTAAAAAAAAAAACAGAACTGGACCAAGGAGACATTAAAAAAAACAGAACTGGACCAAGAGAAATTAAAAAAAAAACAAAACTGGACAAAGAGACATTTAAAAAAAAACAGAACTGGAAGTAGACACATTAAAAAAAAAACAGAACTGGACCAAAAGACATTAAAAAAAATACTGAACAGGACCAAGAGACATTAAAAAAAAAACAGAACTGGACCAAGAGACATTAAAAAAAAAACAGAACTGGACCAAGGAGACATTAAAATAAAAACAGAACTGGACAAAAAGACATTAAAAAAAAAACAGAACTGGACCAAGGAACATTAAAAACAAAACAGAACTGGACCAAAAGACATTAAAAAAAAAACAGAACTAAACCAAGAGACATTAAAAACAACAGAACTGGACCAAGAGACATTAAAAAAAAAACAGAACTGGACCAAAGAGACATTATAAAAAAAACAGAACTGGACCAAGAGACATTAAAAAAAAACAGAACTGGACCAAAAGACATTAAAAAAAAAACAGAAATAAACCAAGAGACATTAAAAAAAACAGAACTGGACCAAGAGACATTAAAAAAAAAAAAAAACTGGACCAAGGACACATTAAAAAAATAAACAGAACTGGACCAAGGAGACATTAAAAAAAACAGAACTGGACCAAGAGACATTAAAAAAAACAGAACTGGACCAAGAGACATTTAAAAAAAAACAGAACTGGACCAAGGAGACATTAAAAATAAAACAGAAATGGACCAATAGAAATCAAAAAAAAAACAGAACTGAACCAACACACATAAAAAAAAAACAAAACAGCAACAAGATACAAAAAAAAAAAAAAAGAACAGGACCAAGGAGACATTAAAAAAAAAACAGAACTGGACAAATATAAATTAAAAAAACAAGAACTCGACCAATGATAAATTAAAAAAAAAACACAACTTGACAAAGATAAATTAAAAAAAAAACAGAACTGGACCAAGGAGACATTAAAAAAAAAAAAAACTGGACCAAGAGACATTTAAAAAAAACAGAACTGGACCAAAAGACATTAAAAAAAAAACAGAACTGGACCAAGAGAAAATAAAAAAAACAGAACATGACCAAGGAAACATAAAAAAAAAAACAGAACTGGACCAAAAGACATTATAAAAAAAACACAACTGGACCAAGAGACATTAAAAACAACAGAACTGGACCAAGAGACATTAAAAAAAAAACAGAACTGGACCAAGAGACATTAAAAAAAAAACAGTACTGGACCAAAAGACATTAAAAAAAAAACAGAACTGGACCAAAAGACATTAAAAAAAAAACAGAACTGGACCAAGAGACATTAAAAACAACAGAACTGGACCAAAAGACATTAAAAAAAAACAGAACTGGACCAAGAGACATTTAAAAAAAAACAGAAATAGACCAAGAGACATTATAAAAAAAACAGAACTGGACCAAGAGACATTAAAAAAAAAAACAGAACTGGAGCAAAAGACATTAAAAAAAAACAGAACTGGACCAAGAGACATTAAAAAAAACAGAACTGCACCAAGAGATATTAAAAAAAAAACAGAACTGGACCAAGGAGACATTAAAAAAAAAAACAGAACTGGACCAAGGAGACATTAAAAAAAAACAGAACTGGACCAAGAGACATTAAAAAAAACAGAACTGGACCAAGAGACATTTAAAAAAAAACAGAACTGGACCAAGGAGACATTAAAAAAAAAACAGAACTGGACCAAAAGAAATTAAAAATGAAACAGAACTGGACCAAGAGACATCAAAAAAAAAACAGAACTGAACCAAGAGACATAAGAAAAAAACAACACTGGACCAAGAGACATTAAAAAAAAACAGAACTGGACCAAGGAGACATTAAAAAAAAAACAGAACTGGACCAAGAGACATTAAAAAAAACAGAACTGGACCAAGGAGACATTAAAAAAAAAAACAGAACTGGACCAAGAGACATTAAAAAAAAACAGAACTTGACCAAGAGACATTAAAAACAACAGAGCTGGACCAAGAGACATTAAAAAAAAAAACAGAACTGGACCAAGGAAACATTAAAAAAAAAACAGAACTGGACTAAGAGACATTAAAAAAAAACAGAACTGGACCAAAAGACATTAAAAAAAAAACAGAACTGGACCAAGAGATATTAAAAACAACAGAACTGGACCAAGAGACATTAAAAAAAAAACAGAACCGGACCAAGGACACATCAAAAAAAACAGAACTTGAGCAAGAGACATTAAAAAAAACAAAACTGGACCAAGAGACATTTAAAAAAAAAACAGAACTGGACGAAGAGACATTAAAAAAAAAACAGAACTGGACCAAAAGACATTAAAAAAAAAACAGAACTGGACCAAGAGACATTAAAAAAAAAACAGAACTGGACCAAGAGATTAAAAAAAAAAATAGAACTGGACCAAGAGACATTTAAAAAAAAACAGAACTGGACCAAGGAGACATTAAAAAAAAAACAGAACTGGACCAAGGAGACATTAAAAAAAACAGAACTGGACCAAGAGAAATTAAAAAAAAACAGAACTGGACCAAGAGACATTGAAAAAAAAACAGAAATGGACCAAGAGACATTAAAAAAAAAACAGAACTGGACCTTAAGACATTAAAAAAAAAAACAGAACTGGACCAAAAGACATTAAAAAAAAAACAGAACTGGACCAAGAGACATTAAAAACAACAGAACTGGACCAAAAGACATTAAAAAAAAAACAGAACTGGACCTTAAGACATTAAAAAAAAAAACAGAACTGGACCAAAAGACATTAAAAAAAAAAAATAAATGGACCAAGAGACATTAAAAACAACAGAACTGGACCAAAAGACATTAAAAAAAAAACAGAACTGGACCAAGAGACATTTAAAAAAAAAACAGAACTGGACCAAAAGACATTAAAAAAAAAACAGAACTGGACCAGAAGACATTAAAAAAAAACAGAACTGGACCAAGAGACATTAAAAACAAAACAGAACTGGACCAAAAGACATTAAAAAAAAAACAGAACTAAACCAAGAGACATTAAAAACAACAAAACTGGTCCAAGAGACATTAAAAAAAAAACAGAACTGGACCAAGGAGACATTATAAAAAAAACAGAACTGGACCAAGAGACATTAAAAAAAAAACAGAACTGGACCAAAAGACATTAAAAAAAAAACAGAACTGGACCAAGAGACATTAAAAAAAACAGAACTGGACCAAGAGACATTAAAAAAAAAACAGAACTAGACCAATGAGACATTAAAAAAAAAAACAGAACTGGACCAAGGAGACATTAAAAAAAACAGAACTGGACCAAGAGACATTAAAAAAAACAGAACTGGACCAACAGACATTTAAAAAAAAACAGAACTGGACCAAGGAGAAATTAGAAAAAAAAACAGAACTGGACCAAAAGACATTAAAAATGAAACAGAACTGGACCAAGAGACATCAAAAAAAAAACAGAACTGAACCAAGAGACATAAAAAAACAACAACACTGGACCAAGAGACATTAAAAAAAAAACAGAACAGGACCAAGGAGACATTAAAAAAAAAACAAAACTGGACCAAGAGACATTAAAAAAAAACAGAACTGGACCAAGGAGACATTAAAAAAAAAACAGAACTGGACCAAGAGACATTAAAAAAAACAACAGAAATAAACCAAGGAGACATTAAAAAAAACAGAACTGGACCAAGAGACATTAAAAAAAAAAAAAAAACTGGACCAAGGACACATTAAAAAAATAAACAGAACTGGACCAAGGAGACATTAAAAAAAACAGAACTGGACCAAGAGACATTAAAAAAAACAGAACTGGACCAAGAGACATTTAAAAAAAAACAGAACTGGACCAAGGAGACATTAAAAATAAAACAGAACTGGACCAAGAGACATCAAAAAAAAAACAGAACTGAACCAAGAGACATAAAAAAAAAACAACACTGGACCAAGAGACATTAAAAAAAAAACAGAACTGGACCAAGGAGACATTAAAAAAAAAACAGAACTGGACCAAGAGACATTAAAAAAAACAGAACTCGACCAAGGAGACATTAAAAAAAAAACAGAACTGGACCAAGAGACATTAAAAAAAAAACAGAACTGGACCAAGGTAAAAATAAAAAAAAAAAAAACTGGCCCAATCTAAATTTAAAAAAAACCGAACTGGACCAAAAGACATTAAAAAAAAAACAGAACTGGACCAAGAGACATTAAAAAAAACAGAACTGGACCAAGGAAACATTAAAAAAAAAACAGAACTGGACAAATATAAATTAAAAAAAAACAGAACTGGACCAAGAGACATTAAAAACAACAGAACTGGACCAAGAGACATTAAAAAAAAAACAGAACTGGACCAAGAGACATTAAAAAAAAAACAGAAATGGACCAAAAGACATAAAAAAAAAAACACAACTGTACCAAAACACATTAAAAAAAAAACATAAATTGACAAAGAGAAATTAAAAAAAACAGACATGGACCAAAAGACATTAAAAAAAAACAGAACTGGACCAAGAGACATTTAAAAAAAAACAGAAATAGACCAAGAGACATTAAAAAAAAAACCTAAATTGACAAATATACATTAAAAAAAAAACAGAACTGGATCAAAAGACATTAAAAAAAAACAGAACTGGACCAAGAGACATTAAAAAAAACACAACTGGACCAACACACATTAAAAAAAAAACACACCTAGACCAAGCACACATTAAAAAAAAAAACACAACTGGACCAAGGAGACATTAAAAAAAAACAGAACTGGACCAAGAGACATTAAAAAAAACAGAACTGGACCAAGAGACATTTAAAAAAAAACAGAACTGGACCAAGGAGACATCAAAAAAAAAACAGAACTGGACCAAAAGAAATTAAAAATGAAACAGAACTGGACCAAGAGACATCAAAAAAAAAACAGAACTGAACCAAGAGACATAAGAAAAAAACAACACTGGACCAAGAGACATTAAAAAAAAACAGAACTGGACCAAGGAGACATTAAAAAAAAAACAGAACTGGACCAAGAGACATTAAAAAAAACAGAACTGGACCAAGGAGACATTAAAAAAAAAAACAGAACTGGACCAAGAGACATTAAAAAAAAACAGAACTTGACCAAGAGACATTAAAAACAACAGAGCTGGACCAAGAGACATTAAAAAAAAAAACAGAACTGGACCAAGGAAACATTAAAAAAAAAACAGAACTGGACTAAGAGACATTAAAAAAAAACAGAACTGGACCAAAAGACATTAAAAAAAAAACAGAACTGGACCAAGAGATATTAAAAACAACAGAACTGGACCAAGAGACATTAAAAAAAAAACAGAACAGGACCAAGGACACAACAAAAAAAAAAGAAAATGAGCAAGAGACAAAAAAAAAAACAAAACTGGAACAATAGACATTTAAAAAAAAAACAGAACTTGACGAAGAGACATTAAAAAAAAAACAGAACTGGACCAAAAGACATTAAAAAAAAAACAGAACTGGACCAAGAGACATTAAAAAAAAAACAGAACTGGACCAAGAGATTAAAAAAAAAAATAGAACTGGACCAAGAGACATTTAAAAAAAAACAGAACTGGACCAAGGAGACATTAAAAAAAAAACAGAACTGGACCAAGGAGACATTAAAAAAAACAGAACTGGACCAAGAGAAATTAAAAAAAAACAGAACTGGACCAAGAGACATTGAAAAAAAAACAGAAATGGACCAAGAGACATTAAAAAAAAACAGAACTGGACCTTAAGACATTAAAAAAAAAAACAGAAATGGACCAAAAGACATTAAAAAAAAAACAGAACTGGACCAAGAGAAATTAAAAACAACAGAACTGGACCAAAAGACATTAAAAAAAAAAACATAACTGGACATTAACAAATTAAAAAAAAAAACAGAACTGGACCAAAAGACATTAAAAAAAAAACAGAACTGGACCAAGAGACATTAAAAACAACAGAACTGGACCAAAAGACATTAAAAAAAAAACAGAACTGGACCAAGAGACATTTAAAAAAAAAACAGAACTGGACCAAAAGACATTAAAAAAAAAACAGAACTGGACCAGAAGACATTAAAAAAAAACAGAACTGGACCAAGAGACATTAAAAACAAAACAGAACTGGACCAAAAGACATTAAAAAAAAAACAGAACTAAACCAAGAGACATTAAAAACAACAAAACTGGTCCAAGAGACATTAAAAAAAAAACAGAACTGGACCAAGGAGACATTATAAAAAAAACAGAACTGGACCAAGAGACATTAAAAAAAAAACAGAACTGGACCAAAAGACATTAAAAAAAAAACAGAACTGGACCAAGAGAAATTAAAAAAAACAGAACTGGACCAAGAGACATTAAAAAAAAAACAGAACTAGACCAATGAGACATTAAAAAAAAAAACAGAACTGGACCAAGGAGACATTAAAAAAAACAGAACTGGACCAAGAGACATTAAAAAAAACAGAACTGGACCAACAGACATTTAAAAAAAAACAGAACTGGACCAAGGAGAAATTAGAAAAAAAAACAGAACTGGACCAAAAGACATTAAAAATGAAACAGAACTGGACCAAGAGACATCAAAAAAAAAAAAGAACTGAACCAAGAGACATAAAAAAACAACAACACTGGACCAAGAGACATTAAAAAAAAAACAGAACAGGACCAAGGAGACATTAAAAAAAAAACAAAAATGGAACAAGAGACATTAAAAAAAAACAGAACAGGACCAAGGAGACATTAAAAAAAAAACAGAACTGGACCAAGAGACATTAAAAAAAACAACAGAAATAAACCAAGGAGACATTAAAAAAAACAGAACTGGACCAAAAGACATTAAAAATGAAACAGAACTGGACCAAGAGACATCAAAAAAAAAACAGAACTGAACCAAGAGACATAAAAAAACAACAACACTGGACCAAGAGACATTAAATAAAAAACAGAACTGGACCAAGAGACATTAAAAAAAAAAACAGAACTGGACCAAGGAGACATTAAAAAAAACAGAACTTGACCAAGAGACATTAAAAAAAACAGAACTTGACCAAAAGACATTAAAAAAAACAGAACTGGACCAAGGAGACATTAAAAAAAAAACAGAACCGGACTAAGAGACATTAAAAAAAAACAGAACTGGACAAAAAGACATTAAAAAAAAAACAGAACTGGACCAAGAGACATTAAAAACAACAGAACTGGACCAAGAGACATTAAAAAAAAAACAGAACTGGACCAAGGACACATAAAAAAAAACAGAACTTGACCAAGAGACATTAAAAAAAACAGAACTGGACCAAGAGACATTTAAAAAAAAACAGAACTGGACAAAGAGACATTAAAAAAAAAACAGAACTGGACCAAAAGACATTAAAAAAAAAACAGAACTGGACCAAGAGACATTAAAAAAAAAACAGAACTGGACCAAGAGATTAAAAAAAAAAATAGAACTGGACCAAGAGACATTAAAAAAAAAACAGAACTGGACCAAGGAGACATTAAAAAAAACAACAGAACTGGACCAAGGAGACATTAAAAAAAACAGAACTGGACCAAGAAAAATTAAAAAAAAAACAGAACTGGACCAAGAGACATTGAAAAAAAAACAGAACTGGACGTACAGACATTAAAAAAAAAACAGAACTGGACCAAAAGACATTAAAAAAAACAGAACTGGACCAAGAGACATTAAATAAAAAACAGAACTGGACCAAGAGACATTAAAAAAAAAAACAGAACTGGACCAAGGAGACATTAAAAAAAACAGAACTTGACCAAGAGACATTAAAAAAAACAGAACTGGACCAAGAGACATTTAAAAAAAAACAGAACTGGACAAAGAGACATTAAAAAAAAAACAGAACTGGACCAAAAGACATTAAAAAAAAAAACAGAACTGGACCAAGAGACATTAAAAAAAAAACAAAACTGGACCAAGAGATTAAAAAAAAAAATAGAACTGGACCAAGAGACATTAAAAAAAAAACAGAACTGGACCAAGGAGACATTAAAAAAAAAAACAGAACTGGACCAAGGAGACATTAAAAAAAACAGAACTGGACCAAGAAAAATTAAAAAAAAAACATAACTGTACCAAGAGAAATTCAAAAAAAAACAGAACTGGACGTACAGACATTAAAAAAAAAAACAGAACTGGACCAAAAGACATTAAAAAAAACAGAACTGGACCAAGAGACATTAAATAAAAAACAGAACTGGACCAAGAGACATTAAAAAAAAAAAAAAGAACTGGACCAAGGAGACATTAAAAAAAACAGAACTGGACCAAGAGAAATTAAAAAAAAAACAGAACTGGACCAAGAGACATTGAAAAAAAAACAGAACTGGACAAAGAGACATTAAAAAAAAAAAACAGAACTGGACCAAAAGACATTAAAAAAAAAACAGAACTGGACCAAAAGACATTAAAAATGAAACAGAACTGGACCAAGAGACATCAAAAAAAAAACAGAACTGAACCAAGAGACATAAAAAAACAACAACACTGGACCAAGAGATATTAAAAAAAAAAACAGAACTGGACCAAGGAGACATTAAAAAAAAAAAAGAACTGGACCAAGAGACATTAAAAAAAACAGAACTGGACCAAGGAGACATTAAAAAAAAAACAGAACTGGACCAAGAGACATTAAAAAAAAACAGAACTGGACCAAGAGACATTAAAAACAACAGAACTGGACCAAGAGACATTAAAAAAAACAGAACTGGACCAAGGAGACATTAAAAAAAAAACAGAACTGGACCAAAAGACATTAAAAAAAAAACAGAACTAGACCAAGAGACATTAAAAAAAAAACAGAACTGGACCAAGAGATTAAAAAAAAAATAGAACTGGACCAAGAGACATTAAAAAAAAAACAGAACTGGACCAAGGAGACATTAAAAAAAAAAACAGAACTGGACCAAGGAGATATTAAAAAAAACAGAACTGGACCATGAAAAATTAAAAAAAAAACAGAACTGGACCAAGAGACATTAAAAACAACAGAACTGGACCAAGAAACATTAAAAAAAAAACAGAACTGGACCAAGAGACATTAAAAAAACAAACAAAACTGGACCAAGGAGACATTAAAAAAAACAGAACTTGACCAAGAGACATTAAAAAAAACAGAACTGGACCAAGAGACATTGAAAAAAAAACAGAACTGGACGTACAGAAATTAAAAAAAAAACAGAACTGGACCAAAAGACATTAAAAAAAACAGAACTGGACCAAGAGACATTAAATAAAAAACAGAACTGGACCAAGAGACATTAAAAAAAAAAACAGAACTGGACCAAGGAGACATTAAAAAAAAAACAGAACTGGACCAAGAGACATAAAAAAAAAACTGAACTGGACCAAGAGACATTAAAAAAAACAGAACTGGACCAAGAGACATTTAAAAAAAAACAGAACTGGACCAAGGAGACATTAAAAAAAAAAAAGAACTGGACCAAAAGACATTAAAAATGAAACAGAACTGGACCAAGAGACATAAAAAAAAAAACAGAACTGAACCAAGAGACATAAAAAAACAACACGATGGACCAAGAGACATTAAAAAAAAAAAAGAACTGGACCAAGGAGACATTAAAAAAAAAAACAGAACTGGACCAAGAGACATTAAAAAAAAAGAACTGGACTAAGGAGACATTAAAAAAAAAAAAGAACCGTACTATTATACATTAAAAAAAAACCTAAGTGGACCAAGAGACATTAAAAACAACAGAACTGGACCAAGAGACATAAAAAAAAAAACAGAACTGGACCAAGGTTAAATTAAAAAAAAAAAACAGAACTGGACTAAGAGACATTAAAAAAAAACAGAACTGGACCAAGAGACATTTAAAAAAAAACAGAACTGGACGAAGAGATTAAAAAAAAAAAAAAAAATGGACCAAGAGACATTAAAAAAAAAACAGAACTGGACCAAGAGATTAAAAAAAAAAAAATAAATGGACCAAAAGACATTTAAAAAAAAACAGAACTGGACCAAGGAGACATAAAAAAAAAAAACAGAACTGGACCAAGGAGACATTAAAAAAAACAGAACTGGACCAAGAGAAATTAAAAAAAAAAAATAAATTGAACAATATACATTTAAAAAAAAACACAAATGGACAAATATAAATTAAAAAAAAAAAACAGAACTGGACCAAAAGACATTAAAAAAAAAACAGAACTGGACCAAAAGACATTAAAAATGAAACAGAACTGGACCAAGAGACATCAAAAAAAAAACAGAACTGAACCAAGAGACATAAAAAAAAACAACACTGGACCAATAGACATTTAAAAAAAAACAGAACTGGACCAAGGAGACATTAAAAAAAAAACAGAACTGGACCAAGAGACATTAAAAAAAACAGAACTGGACCAAGGAGACATTAAAAAAAACAGAACTGGACCAAAAGACATTAAAAAAAAACAGAACTGGACCAAGAGACATTAAAAACAACAGAACTGGACCAAGAGACATTAAAAAAAACAGAACTGGACCAAGGAGACATTAAAAAAAAAACAGAACTGGACCAAGAGACATTGAAAAAAAACAGAACTGGACGAAGAGATTAAAAAAAAAAATAGAACTGGACCAAGAGACATTAAAAAAAACAGAACTGGACCAAAAGACATTAAAAAAAAACAGAACTGGACCAAGAGACATTAAAAACAACAGAACTGGACCAAGAGACATTAAAAAAAACAGAACGGTACAAAGAGACATTAAAAAAAACAGATCTTGACAATTAGACTTTTAAAAAAAAACAGAACTGGACCAAGGAGACATTAAAAAAAACAGAACTGGACCAAGAAAAATTAAAAAAAAACAGAACTGGACCAAGAGACATTGAAAAAAAAACAGAACTGGACGTACAGACATTAAAAAAAAAACAGAACTGGACCAAAAGACATTAAAAAAAAAAAACAGAACTGGACCAAGAGACAATAAAAAAAAAACAGAACTGGACCAAAAGACAATAAAAAAAAAAAAAGAAATGGACAAATTATAAAATAAAAAAAAAATAACTGGACCAATATAAATTAAAAAAAAAACACAACTGGACAAAGAGAAATTTAAAAAAAAACAGAACTGGACAAAGAGACATTAAAAAAAAAAAACAGAACTGGACCAAAAGACATTAAAAAAAAAACAGAACTGGACCAAAAGACATTAAAAATGAAACAGAACTGGACCAAGAGACAACAAAAAAAAAACAGAAATGAACCAAGAGACATAAAAAAAAACAACACTGGACCAATAGACATTAAAAAAAAAACAGCACTGGACCAAGGAGACATTAAAAAAAAAACAGAACTGGACCAAGAGACATTAAAAAAAACAGAACTGGACCAAGGAGACATTAAAAAAAACACAACTGGACCAAAAGACATTAAAAAAAAACAGAACTGGACCAAGAGACATTAAAAACAACAGAACTGGACCAAGAGACATTAAAAAAAACAGAACTGGACCAAGGAGACATTAAAAAAAAAACAGAACTGGACCAAGAGACATTGAAAAAAAACAGAACTGGACGAAGAGATTAAAAAAAAAAATAGAACTGGACCAAGAGACATTAAAAAAAACAGAACTGGACCAAAAGACATTAAAAAAAAACAGAACTGGACCAAGAGACATTAAAAACAACAGAACTGGACCAAGAGACATTAAAAAAAACAGAACTGGACCAAGAGACATTTAAAAAAAAACAGAACTGGACAAAGAGACATTAAAAAAAAAACAGAACTGGACCAAAAGACATTAAAAAAAAAACAGAACTAGACCAAGAGACATTAAAAAAAAAACAGAACTGGACCAAGAGATTAAAAAAAAAATAGAACTGGACCAAGAGATATTAAAAAAAAAACAGAACTGGACCAAGGAGACATTAAAAAAAAAAACAGAACTGGACCAAGGAGACATTAAAAAAAACAGAACTGGACCAAGAAAAATTAAAAAAAAACAGAACTGGACCAAGAGACATTGAAAAAAAAACAGAACTGGACGTACAGACATTAAAAAAAAAACAGAACTGGACCAAAAGACATTAAAAAAAAAAAAAAGAACTGGACCAATATACATTAAAAAAAAAAAAAAAATCGACAAAGAGACAATAAAAAAAAAAACAGAACTGGACCAAGGAGACATTAAAAAAAAAACAGAACTGGACCAAGAGAAATTAAAAAAAAAACAGAACTGGACCAAGAGACATTGAAAAAAAAACAGAACTGGACAAAGAGACATTAAAAAAAAAAAAACAACTGTACCAAAATCAATTAAAAAAAAAACAGAACTGGACCAAAAGAAATTAAAAATTAAACACAACTGGACCAAGATACATCAAAAAAAAAACAGAACTGAACCAAGAGACATAAAAAAACAACAACACTGGACCAAGAGATATTAAAAAAAAAAACAGAACTGGACCAAGGAGACATTAAAAAAAAAAAAGAACTGGACCAAGAGACATTAAAAAAAACAGAACTGGACCAAGGAGACATTAAAAAAAAAACAGAACTGGACCAAGAGACATTAAAAAAAAACAGAACTGGACCAAGAGACATTAAAAACAACAGAACTGGACCAAGAGACATTAAAAAAAACAGAACTGGACCAAGGAGACATTAAAAAAAAAACAGAACTGGACTAAGAGACATTAAAAAAAAACAGAACTGGACCAAAAGACATTAAAAAAAAAACAGAACTAGACCAAGAGACATTAAAAAAAAAACAGAACTGGACCAAGAGATTAAAAAAAAAATAGAACTGGACCAAGAGACATTAAAAAAAAAAAACAGAACTGGACCAAGGAGACATTAAAAAAAAAAACAGAACTGGACCAAGGAGATATTAAAAAAAACAGAACTGGACCATGAAAAATTAAAAAAAAAACAGAACTGGACCAAGAGACATTAAAAACAACAGAACTGGACCAAGAAACATTAAAAAAAAAACAGAACTGGACCAAGAGACATTAAAAAAACAAACAAAACTGGACCAAGGGGACATTAAAAAAAACAGAACTTGACCAAGAGACATTAAAAAAAACAGAACTGGACCAAGAGACATTGAAAAAAAAACAGAACTGGACGTACAGAAATTAAAAAAAAAACAGAACTGGACCAAGGAGACATTAAAAAAAAAAAAGAACTGGACCAAGAGACATTAAAAAAAACAGAACTGGACCAAGGAGACATTAAAAAAAAAACAGAACTGGACCAAGAGACATTAAAAAAAAACAGAACTGGACCAAGAGACATTAAAAACAACAGAACTGGACCAAGAGACATTAAAAAAAACAGAACTGGACCAAGGAGACATTAAAAAAAAAACAGAACTGGACTAAGAGACATTAAAAAAAAACAGAACTGGACCAAAAGACATTAAAAAAAAAACAGAACTGGACCAAGGAGACATTAAAAAAAAAAAAGAACTGGACCAAGAGACATTAAAAAAAACACAACTGGACCAAGGAGACATTAAAAAAAAAACAACACTGGACCAAGAGACATTAAAAAAAAAACAGAACTGGACCAAGGAGACATTAAAAAAAAAACAGAACTGGACCAAGAGACATTAAAAAAAACAGAACTCGACCAAGGAGACATTAAAAAAAAAACAGAACTGGACCAAGAGACATTAAAAAAAAAACAGAACTGGACCAAGGAGACATTAAAAAAAAAAAAAACTGGACCAAGAGACATTTAAAAAAAACAGAACTGGACCAAAAGACATTAAAAAAAAAACAGAACTGGACCAAGAGACATTAAAAAAAACAGAACTGGACCAAGGAAACATTAAAAAAAAAACAGAACTGGACCAAAAGACATTATAAAAAAAACAGAACTGGACCAAGAGACATTAAAAACAACAGAACTGGACCAAGAGACATTAAAAAAAAAACAGAACTGGACCAAGAGACATTAAAAAAAAAACAGTACTGGACCAAAAGACATTAAAAAAAAAACAGAACTGGACCAAAAGACATTAAAAAAAAAACAGAACTGGACCAAGAGACATTAAAAACAACAGAATTGGACCAAAAGACATTAAAAAAAAACAGAACTGGACCAAGAGACATTTAAAAAAAAACAGAAATAGACCAAGAGACATTATAAAAAAAACAGAACTGGACCAAGAGACATTAAAAAAAAAACAGAACTGGAGCAAAAGACATTAAAAAAAAACAGAACTGGACCAAGAGACATTAAAAAAAACAGAACTGGACCAAGAGATATTAAAAAAAAAACAGAACTGGACCAAGGAGACATTAAAAAAAAAAACAGAACTGGACCAAGGAGACATTAAAAAAAAACAGAACTGGACCAAGAGACATTAAAAAAAACAGAACTGGACCAAGAGACATTTAAAAAAAAACAGAACTGGACCAAGGAGACATTAAAAAAAAAACAGAACTGGACCAAAAGAAATTAAAAATGAAACAGAACTGGACCAAGAGACATCAAAAAAAAAACAGAACTGAACCAAGAGACATAAGAAAAAAACAACACTGGACCAAGAGACATTAAAAAAAAACAGAACTGGACCAAGGAGACATTAAAAAAAAAACAGAACTGGACCAAGAGACATTAAAAAAAACAGAACTGGACCAAGGAGACATTAAAAAAAAAAACAGCACTCGACCAAGATAAATAAAAAAAAAACACAACTTGACCAATATACATTAAAAAAAACAGAGCTGGACCAAGAGACATTAAAAAAAAAAACAGAACTGGACCAAGGAAACATTAAAAAAAAAACAGAACTGGACTAAGAGACATTAAAAAAAAAACAGAACTGGACCAAAAGACATTAAAAAAAAAACAGAACTGGACCAAGAGATATTAAAAACAACAGAACTGGACCAAGAGACATTAAAAAAAAAACAGAACTGGACCAAGGACACATCAAAAAAAACAGAACTTGAGCAAGAGACATTAAAAAAAACAAAACTGGACCAAGAGACATTTAAAAAAAAAACAGAACTGGACGAAGAGACATTAAAAAAAAAACAGAACTGGACCAAAAGAAATTAAAAAAAAAAAATAAATGGACCAATAGAAATTAAAAAAAAAAAAGAAAAGGACAAAAAGAAAAAAAAAAAAAAAACAACTGGACCAATAGACATTTAAAAAAAAACAGAACTGGACCAAGGAGACATTAAAAAAAAAACAGAACTGGACCAAGGAGACATTAAAAAAAAAATAAATGAACAAATAGAAATTAAAAAAAAACAGAACTGGACCAAGAGACATTGAAAAAAAAACAGAAATGGACCAAGACACAAAAAAAAAAAAACACAACAGTACCTTAAGAAATTAAAAAAAAAAACAGAACTTGACCAAAAGACATTAAAAAAAAAACAGAACTGGACCAAGAGACATTAAAAACAACAGAACTGGACCAAAAGACATTAAAAAAAAAACAGAACTGGACCTTAAGACATTAAAAAAAAAACAGAACTGGACCAAAAGACATTAAAAAAAAAACAGAACTGGACCAATAGACATTAAAAACAACACAACTGGACCAAAAGACATTAAAAAAAAAACAGAACTGGACCAAGAGACATTTAAAAAAAAAACAGAACTGGACCAAAAGACATTAAAAAAAAAACAGAACTGGACCAGAAGACATTAAAAAAAAACAGAACTGGACCAAGAGACATTAAAAACAAAACAGAACTGGACCAAAAGACATTAAAAAAAAAACAGAACTAAACCAAGAGACATTAAAAACAACAAAACTGGTCCAAGAGACATTAAAAAAAAAACAGAACTGGACCAAGGAGACATTATAAAAAAAACAGAACTGGACCAAGAGACATTAAAAAAAAAACAGAACTGGACCAAAAGACATTAAAAAAAAAACAGAACTGGACCAAGAGACATTAAAAAAAACAGAACTGGACCAAGAGACATTAAAAAAAAAACAGAACTAGACCAATGAGACATTAAAAAAAAAAACAGAACTGGACCAAGGAGACATTAAAAAAAACAGAACTGGACCAAGAGACATTAAAAAAAACAGAACTGGACCAACAGACATTTAAAAAAAAACAGAACTGGACCAAGGAGAAATTAGAAAAAAAAACAGAACTGGACCAAAAGACATTAAAAATGAAACAGAACTGGACCAAGAGACATCAAAAAAAAAACAGAACTGAACCAAGAGACATAAAAAAACAACAACACTGGACCAAGAGACATTAAAAAAAAAACAGAACAGGACCAAGGAGACATTAAAAAAAAAACAAAACTGGACCAAGAGACATTAAAAAAAAACAGAACTGGACCAAGGAGACATTAAAAAAAAAACAGAACTGGACCAAGAGACATTAAAAAAAACAACAGAAATAAACCAAGGAGACATTAAAAAAAACAGAACTGGACCAAAAGACATTAAAAATGAAACAGAACTGGACCAAGAGACATCAAAAAAAAAACAGAACTGAACCAAGAGACATAAAAAAACAACAACACTGGACCAAGAGACATTAAATAAAAAACAGAACTGGACCAAGAGACATTAAAAAAAAAAACAGAACTGGACCAAGGAGACATTAAAAAAAACAGAACTTGACCAAGAGACATTAAAAAAAACAGAACTGGACCAAGAGACATTTAAAAAAAAACAGAACTGGACAAAGAGACATTAAAAAAAAAACAGAACTGGACCAAAAGACATTAAAAAAAAAACAGAACTGGACCAAGAGACATTAAAAAAAAAACAGAACTGGACCAAGAGATTAAAAAAAAAAATAGAACTGGACCAAGAGACATTAAAAAAAAAACAGAACTGGACCAAGGAGACATTAAAAAAAAAACAGAACTGGACCAAGAGACATTAAAAAAAAACAGAACTGGACCAAGGAGACATTAAAAAAAAAACAGAACTGGACCAAGAGACATTAAAAAAAAAACAGAACTGGACCAAAAGACATTAAAAAAAAAACAGAACTGGACCAAGAGACATTAAAAAAAACAGAACTGGACCAAGAGACATTAAAAAAAAAACAGAACTAGACCAATGAGACATTAAAAAAAAAAACAGAACTGGACCAAGGAGACATTAAAAAAAACAGAACTGGACCAAGAGACATTAAAAAAAACAGAACTGGACCAACAGACATTTAAAAAAAAACAGAACTGGACCAAGGAGAAATTAGAAAAAAAAACAGAACTGGACCAAAAGACATTAAAAATGAAACAGAACTGGACCAAGAGACATCAAAAAAAAAACAGAACTGAACCAAGAGACATAAAAAAACAACAACACTGGACCAAGAGACATTAAAAAAAAAACAGAACTGGACCAAGGAGACATTAAAAAAAAAACAGAACTGGACCAAGAGACATAAAAAAAAACAGAACTGGACCAAGGAGACATTAAAAAAAAAACAGAACTGGACCAAGAGACATTAAAAAAAAACAGACCTGGACCAAGAGACATTAAAAACAACAGAACTGGACCAAGAGACATTAAAAAAAACAGAACTGGACCAAGGAGACATTAAAAAAAAAACAGAACTGGACTAAGAGACATTAAAAAAAAACAGAACTGGACAAAAAGACATTAAAAAAAAACAGAACTGGACCAAGAGACATTAAAAACAACAGAACTGGACCAAGAGACATTAAAAAAAACAACAGAAATAAACCAAGGAGACATTAAAAAAAACAGAACTGGACCAAGAAAAACTAAAAAAAAAACAGAACTGGACCAAGAGACATTGAAAAAAAAACAGAACTGGACGTACAGACATTAAAAAAAAAACAGAACTGGACTAAAAGACATTAAAAAAAACAGAACTGGACCAAGAGACATTAAATAAAAAACAGAACTGGACCAAGAGACATTAAAAAAAAAAACAGAACTGGACCAAAGAGACATTAAAAAAAACAGAACTTGACCAAGAGACATTAAAAAAAACAGAACTGGACCAAGAGACATTTAAAAAAAAACAGAACTGGACAAAGAGACATTAAAAAAAAAACAGAACTGGACCAAAAGACATTAAAAAAAAAACAGAACTGGACCAAGAGACATTAAAAAAAAAACAGAACTGGACCAAGAGATAAAAAAAAAAAAAAAAAAGGACCAAGAGAAAATAAAAAAAAAACCTAACTTGACCAAGGATACATTAAAAAAAAAACAGAACTGGACCAAGAGACATTAAAAAAAAACAGAACTGGACCAAGGAGACATTAAAAAAAAAACAGAACTGGACCAAGAGACATTAAAAAAAAAAAGAACGGGACCAACAGAAAAAAAAAAAAAAAGAAGTGGACCAAAAGACAGTAAAAAAAAACAGAACTGGACCAAGGAGACATAAAAAAAAAAACAGAACCGGACTAAGAGACATTAAAAAAAAACAGAACTGGACAAAAAGACATTAAAAAAAAAACAGAACTGGACCAAGAGACATTAAAAACAACAGAACTGGACCAAGAGACATTAAAAAAAAAACAGAACTGGACCAAGGACACATAAAAAAAAACAGAACTTGACCAAGAGACATTAAAAAAAACAGAACTGGACCAAGAGACATTTAAAAAAAAACAGAACTGGACAAAGAGACATTAAAAAAAAAACAGAACTGGACCAAAAGACATTAAAAAAAAAACAGAACTGGAACAAGAGAAAATAAAAAAAAAAAAAAAAAGGACCAAGACAATAAAAAAAAAAAAAAAAATTGACAAAAAAAAATTTAAAAAAAAAAAGAACTGGACCAAGGAGACATTAAAAAAAAAACAGAACTGGACCAAGGAGACATTAAAAAAAACAGAACTGGACCAAGAGAAATTAAAAAAAAACAGAACTGGACCAAGAGACATTGAAAAAAAAACAGAAATGGACCAAGAGACATTAAAAAAAAAACAGAACTGGACCTTAAGACATTAAAAAAAAAAACAGAACTGGACCAAAAGACATTAAAAAAAAAACAGAACTGGACCAAGAGACATTAAAAACAACAGAACTGGACCAAAAGACATTAAAAAAAAAACAGAACTGGACCTTAAGACATTAAAAAAAAAAACAGAACTGGACCAAAAGACATTAAAAAAAAAACAGAACTGGACCAAGAGACATTAAAAACAACAGAACTGGACCAAAAGACATTAAAAAAAAAACAGAACTGGACCAAGAGACATTTAAAAAAAAAAACAGAACTGGACCAAAAGACATTAAAAAAAAAACATAACTTGACAATAAGAAATTAAAAAAAAACAGAACTGGACCAAGAGACATTAAAAACAAAACAGAACTGGACCAAAAGACATTAAAAAAAAAACAGAACTAAACCAAGAGACATTAAAAACAACAAAACTGGTCCAAGAGACATTAAAAAAAAAACAGAACTGGACCAAGGAGACATTAAAAAAAAAACAGACCTTTACAAAGATACATTAAAAAAAAAACATACCTGGACCAAAAGACATTAAAAAAAAAACAGAACTGGACCAAGAGACATTAAAAAAAACAGAACTGGACCAAGAGACATTAAAAAAAAAACAGAACTAGACCAATGAGACATTAAAAAAAAAAACAGAACTGGACCAAGGAGACATTAAAAAAAACAGAACTGGACCAAGAGACATTAAAAAAAAAAGAACAGGACCAACAGACATTTAAAAAAAAACAGAACAGGAACAAGGAGAAATTAGAAAAAAAAACAGAACTGGACCAAAAGACATTAAAAATGAAACAGAACTGGACCAAGAGACATCAAAAAAAAAACAGAACTGAACCAAGAGACATAAAAAAACAACAACACTGGACCAAGAGACATTAAAAAAAAAACAGAACAGGACCAAGGAGACATTAAAAAAAAAACAAAACTGGACCAAGAGACATTAAAAAAAAACAGAACTGGACCAAGGAGACATTAAAAAAAAAACAGAACTGGACCAAGAGACATTAAAAAAAACAACAGAAATAAACCAAGGAGACATTAAAAAAAACAGAACTGGACCAAAAGACATTAAAAATGAAACAGAACTGGACCAAGAGACATCAAAAAAAAAACAGAACTGAACCAAGAGACATAAAAAAACAACAACACTGGACCAAGAGACATTAAATAAAAAACAGAACTGGACCAAGAGACATTAAAAAAAAAAACAGAACTGGACCAAGGAGACATTAAAAAAAACAGAACTTGACCAAGAGACATTAAAAAAAACAGAACTGGACCAAGAGACATTTAAAAAAAAACAGAACTGGACAAAGAGACATTAAAAAAAAAACAGAACTGGACCAAAAGACATTAAAAAAAAAACATAACTGGACCAAGAGACATTAAAAAAAAAACAGAACTGGACCAAGAGATTAAAAAAAAAAATAGAACTGGACCAAGAGACATTAAAAAAAAAACAGAACTGGACCAAGGAGACATTAAAAAAAAAACATAACTGGACCAAGAGACATTAAAAAAAAACAGAACTGGACCAAGGAGACATTATAAAAAAAACAGAACTGGACCAAGAGACATTAAAAAAAAAACAGAACTGGACCAAAAGACATTAAAAAAAAAACAGAACTGGACCAAGAGACATTAAAAAAAACAGAACTGGACCAAGAGACATTAAAAAAAAAACAGAACTAGACCAATGAGACATTAAAAAAAAAAACAGAACTGGACCAAGGAGACATTAAAAAAAACAGAACTGGACCAAGAGACATTAAAAAAAACAGAACTGGACCAACAGACATTTAAAAAAAAACAGAACTGGACCAAGGAGAAATTAGAAAAAAAAACAGAACTGGACCAAAAGACATTAAAAATGAAACAGAACTGGACCAAGAGACATCAAAAAAAAAACAGAACTGAACCAAGAGACATAAAAAAACAACAACACTGGACCAAGAGACATTAAAAAAAAAACAGAACTGGACCAAGGAGACATTAAAAAAAAAACAGAACTGGACCAAGAGACATAAAAAAAAACAGAACTGGACCAAGGAGACATTAAAAAAAAAACAGAACTGGACCAAGAGACATTAAAAAAAAACAGACCTGGACCAAGAGACATTAAAAACAACAGAACTGGACCAAGAGACATTAAAAAAAACAGAACTGGACCAAGGAGAAATTAAAAAAAAAAAAGAACTGGACTAAGAGAAATTAAAAAAAAACAGAACTGGACAAAAAGACATTAAAAAAAAACAGAACTGGACCAAGAGACATTAAAAACAACAGAACTGGACCAAGAGACATTAAAAAAAACAACAGAAATAAACAAAGGAGACATTAAAAAAAAAATAACTTGACCAACAAAAAATAAAAAAAAAACACAACTTTACAAAGATACATTTAAAAAAAAACAGAACTGGACGTACAGACATTAAAAAAAAAACAGAACTGGACTAAAAGACATTAAAAAAAACAGAACTGGACCAAGAGACATTAAATAAAAAACAGAACTGGACCAAGAGACATTAAAAAAAAAAAAAGAACTGGACCAAGGAGACATTAAAAAAAACAGAACTTGACCAAGAGACATTAAAAAAAACAGAACTGGACCAAGAGACATTTAAAAAAAAACAGAACTGGACAAAGAGACATAAAAAAAAAAACAGAAATGGACCAAAAGAAATAAAAAAAAAAACAGAAATGGACCAAGAGAAATTAAAAAAAAAACAGAACTGGACCAAGATATTAAAAAAAAAAATAGAACTGGACCAAGAGACATTAAAAAAAAAACAGAACTGGACCAAGGAGACATTAAAAAAAAAACAGAAGTGGACCAAGACAAATTAAAAAAAAACAGAACTGGACCAAGGAGACATTAAAAAAAAAACAGAACTGGACCAAGAGACATTAAAAAAAAACAGAACTGGACCAAGAGACATTAAAAACAACAGAACTGGACCAAAAGACATTAAAAAAAACAGAACTGGACCAAGGAGACATTAAAAAAAAAACAGAACCGGACTAAGAGACATTAAAAAAAAACAGAACTGGACAAAAAGACATTAAAAAAAAAACAGAACTGGACCAAGAGACATTAAAAACAACAGAACTGGACCAAGAGACATTAAAAAAAAAACAGAACTGGACCAAGGACACATAAAAAAAAACAGAACTTGACCAAGAGACATTAAAAAAAACAGAACTGGACAAAGATAAATTTAAAAAAAAACAGACCTGGACAAAGATACATTAAAAAAAAAACAGAACTGGACCAAAAGACATTAAAAAAAAAACAGAACTGGACCAAGAGACATTAAAAAAAAAAAAGAACTGGACCAAGAGATTAAAAAAAAAAAAATAAATGGACCAAGAGACATTAAAAAAAAAACAGAACTGGACCAAGGAGACATTAAAAAAAAAAACATAACTGTACCAAGTATAAATTAAAAAAAACAGAACTGGACAAATAAAAATTAAAAAAAAAACAGAACTGGACCAAGAGACATTGAAAAAAAAACAGAACTGGACGTACAGACATTAAAAAAAAAACAGAACTGGACCAAAAGACATTAAAAAAAACAGAACTGGACCAAGAGACATTAAATAAAAAACAGAACTGGACCAAGAGACATTAAAAAAAAAAAAAGAACTGGACCAAGGAGACATTAAAAAAAACAGAACTTGACCAAGAGACATTAAAAAAAACAGAACTGGACCAAGAGACATTTAAAAAAAAACAGAACTGGACAAAGAGACATTAAAAAAAAAACAGAACTGGACCAAAAGACATTAAAAAAAAAACAGAACTGGACCAAGAGACATTAAAAAAAAAACAAAACTGGACCAAGAGATTAAAAAAAAAAATAGAAATGGAACAAGAGACATTAAAAAAAAAACAGAACTGGACCAAGGAGACATTAAAAAAAAAAACAGAACTGGACCAAGGAGACATTAAAAAAAACAGAACTGGACCAAGAAAAATTAAAAAAAAAACAGAACTGGACCAAGAGACATTGAAAAAAAAACAGAACTGGACGTACAGACATTAAAAAAAAAACAGAACTGGACCAAAAGACATTAAAAAAAACAGAACTGGACCAAGAGACATTAAATAAAAAACAGAACTGGACCAAGAGACATTAAAAAAAAAAACAGAACTGGACCAAGGAGACATTAAAAAAAACAGAACTGGACCAAGAGAAATTAAAAAAAAAACAGAACTAGACCAAGAGACATTGAAAAAAAAACAGAACTGGACAAAGAGACAAAAAAAAAAAAAAAAAAAACTGGAACAAAAGACATTAAAAAAAAAACAGAACTGGACAAAAAGACATTAAAAATTAAACAGAACTGGACCAAGAGACATCAAAAAAAAACAGAACTGAACCAAGAGACATAAAAAAACAACAACACTGGACCAAGAGATATTAAAAAAAAAAAACAGAACTGGACCAAGGAGACATTAAAAAAAAAAAAGAACTGGACCAAGAGACATTAAAAAAAACAGAAATGGACCAAGGAGACATTAAAAAAAAAACAGAACTCTACAAAGAGACATTAAAAAAAAACAGAACTGGACCAAGAGACATTAAAAACAACAGAACTGGACCAAGAGACATTAAAAAAAACAGAACTGGACCAAGGAGACATTAAAAAAAAAACAGAACTGGACTAAGAGACAATAAAAAAAAACAGAACTGGACCAAAACAAATTAAAAAAAAAACAGACCTAGACCAAGAGACATTAAAAAAAAAACCGAACTGGACCAAGAGATTAAAAAAAAAATAGAACTGGACCAAGAGACATTAAAAAAAAAAAATAACTCGACCAATTAGACATTAAAAAAAAAAACACAACTGGACCAAGGAGATATTAAAAAAAACAGAACTGGACCATGAAAAATTAAAAAAAAAACAGAACTGGACCAAGAGACATTAAAAACAACAGAACTGGACCAAGAAAAATTAAAAAAAAAACAGAACTGGACCAAGAGACATTAAAAAAACAAACAAAACTGGACCAAGGAGACATTAAAAAAAACAGAACTTGACCAAGAGACATTAAAAAAAACAGAACTGGACCAAGAGACATTAAATAAAAAACAGAACTGGACCAAGAGACATTAAAAAAAAAAACAGAACTGGACCAAGTAGACATTAAAAAAAAAACACAACTGGACCAAGAGACATAAAAAAAAAAAACTGAACTGGACCAAGAGACATTAAAAAAAACAGAACTGGACCAAGAGACATTTAAAAAAAAACAGAACTGGACCAAGGAGACATTAAAAAAAAAACAGAACTGGACCAAAAGACATTAAAAATGAAACAGAACTGGACCAAGAGACATCAAAAAAAAAACACAAACGAACCAAGAGACATAAAAAAAAACACGATGGACCAAGAGACATTAAAAAAAAAAAAGAACTGGACCAAGGAGACATTAAAAAAAAAACAGAACTGGACCAAGAGACATTAAAAAAAAAGAAGTGGACTAAGGAGACATTAAAAAAAAAAACAGAACTGGACGATGAGACATTAAAAAAAAACAGAACTGGACCAAGATACATTAAAAACAACATAACTGGACCAAGATACATAAAAAAAAAAACAGAACTGGACCAAGGAGACATTAAAAAAAAAAACAGAACTGGACTAAGAGACATTAAAAAAAAACATAACTGGACCAAGAGACATTTAAAAAAAAACAGAACTGGACGAAGAGATTAAAAAAAAAAAAAAAACTGGACCAAGAGACATTAAAAAAAAAACAGAACTGGACCAAGAGATTAAAAAAAAAATAGAACTGGACCAAGAGACATTTAAAAAAAAAAAGAACTGGACCAAGGAGACATAAAAAAAAAAAAAATAAATGTACAAAGGAGAAATTAAAAAAAACAGAACTGGACCAAGAGAAATTAAAAAAAAAACAGAACTGGACCAAGAGACATTGAAAAAAAAACAGAACTGGACAAAGAGACATTAAAAAAAAAAAACAGAACTGGACCAAAAGACATTAAAAAAAAAACAGAACTGGACCAAAAGACATTAAAAATGAAACAGAACTGGACCAAGAGACATCAAAAAAAAAACAGAACTGAACCAAGAGACATAAAAAAAAACAACACTGGACCAATAGACATTTAAAAAAAAACAGAACTGGACCAAGGAGACATTAAAAAAAAAACAGAACTGGACCAAGAGACATTAAAAAAAACAGAACTGGACCAAGGAGACATTAAAAAAAACAGAACTGGACCAAAAGACATTAAAAAAAAACAGAACTGGACCAAGAGACATTAAAAACAAAAGAAATGGAAAAAGAGACATTAAAAAAAACAGAACTGGACAAAGGAGAAATTAAAAAAAAAACAGAACTGGACCAAGAGACATTGAAAAAAAACAGAACTGGACGAAGAGATTAAAAAAAAAAATAGAACTGGACCAAGAGACATTAAAAAAAACAGAACTGGACCAAAAGACATTAAAAAAAAACAGAACTGGACCAAGAGACATTAAAAACAACAGAACTGGACCAAGAGACATTAAAAAAAACAGAACTGGACCAAGAGACATTTAAAAAAAAACAGAACTGGACAAAGAGACATTAAAAAAAAAACAGAACTGGACCAAAAGACATTAAAAAAAAAACAGAACTAGACCAAGAGACATTAAAAAAAAAACAGAACTGGACCAAGAGATTAAAAAAAAAATAGAACTGGACCAAGAGATATTAAAAAAAAAACAGAACTGGACCAAGGAGACATTAAAAAAAAAAACAGAACTGGACCAAGGAGACATTAAAAAAAACAGAACTGGACCAAGAAAAATTAAAAAAAAACAGAACTGGACCAAGAGACATTGAAAAAAAAACAGAACTGGACGTACATAAATTAAAAAAAACACAGAACTGGACAAAAAGACACTAAAAAAAAAAAACAGAACTGGACCAAGAGACATTAAATAAAAAACAGAACTGGACCAAAAGACATTAAAAAAAAAAACAGAAATGGACCAAGGAGACATTAAAAAAAACAGAAATGGACCAAGAGAAAATAAAAAAAAAACAGAACTGGACCAAGAGACATTCAAAAAAAAACAGAACTGTACCAATAGACATTAAAAAAAAAAAAACGAACTGGACAAAAAGACATTAAAAAAAAAACAGAACTGGACCAAAAGACATTAAAAATGAAACAGAACTGGACCAAGAGACATCAAAAAAAAAACAGAACTGAACCAAGAGAAAAAAAAAAAAACAACACTTTACAAATATAAATTAAAAAAAAAAAACAGCACTTGACCAAGGATACATTAAAAAAAAAACAGAACTGGACCAAGAGACATTAAAAAAAACAGAACTGGACCAAGGAGACATTAAAAAAAACAGAACTGGACCAAAAGACATTAAAAAAAAACAGAACTGGACCAAGAGACATTAAAAACAACAGAACTGGACCAAGAGACATTAAAAAAAACAGAACTGGACCAAGGAGACATTAAAAAAAAAAAAGAACTGGACCAAGAGACATTGAAAAAAAACAGAACTGGACGAAGAGATTAAAAAAAAAAATAGAACTGGACCAAGAGACATTAAAAAAAACAGAACTGGACCAAAAGACATTAAAAAAAAACAGAACTGGACCAAGAGACATTAAAAACAACAGAACTGGACCAAGAGACATTAAAAAAAACAGAACTGGACCAAGAGACATTTAAAAAAAAACAGAACTGGACAAAGAGACATTAAAAAAAAAACAGAACTGGACCAAAAGACATTAAAAAAAAAAAAAAATGACCAAGAGACAATAAAAAAAAAAAAGAAAAGGACCAAGAGATTAAAAAAAAAAATAGAACTGGACCAAGAGATATTAAAAAAAAAACAGAACTGGACCAAGGAGACATTAAAAAAAAAAACAGAACATGACCAAGGAGACAATAAAAAAAAAAGAAAAGGACCAAAAAAAATTAAAAAAAAACAGAACTGGACCAAGAGACATTGAAAAAAAAACAGAACTGGACGTACAGACATTAAAAAAAAAACAGAACTGGACCAAAAGACATTAAAAAAAAAAAAACAGAACTGGACCAAGAGACATTAAATAAAAAACAGAACTGGACCAAGAGACATTAAAAAAAAAACAGAACTGGACCAAGGAGACATTAAAAAAAAAACAGAACTGGACCAAGAGAAATTAAAAAAAAAACAGAACTGGACCAAGAGACATTGAAAAAAAAACAGAACTGGACAAAGAGACATTAAAAAAAAAAACAGAACTGGACAAAAAGAAATTAAAAAAAAAAAAATAACAGAACCAAAAGAAATTAAAAAAGAAAAAGAACTGGACCAAGAGAAATCAAAAAAAAAACAGAACTGAACCAAGAGACATAAAAAAACAACAACACTGGACCAAGAGTTATTAAAAAAAAAAACCGAACTGGACCAAGGATACATTAAAAAAAAAAAATAACTGGACAAAGAGACATTAAAAAAAACAGAACTGGACCAAGGAGACATTAAAAAAAAAACAGAACTGGACCAAGAGACATTAAAAAAAAACAGAACTGGACCAAGAGAAATTAAAAACAACAGAACTGGACAAAGAGACATTAAAAAAAACAGAACTGGACCAAGGAGACATTAAAAAAAAAACAGAACTGGACTAAGAGACATAAAAAAAAAAACAAAATTGACCAAAAGACATTAAAAAAAAAACAGAACTAGACCAAGAGACATTAAAAAAAAAAAAGAAATGGACCAAGACATTAAAAAAAAAAAAGAAAAGTACCAATAAAAAATAAAAAAAAAACAAAACTGGACCAAGTTTAAATTAAAAAAAAAAACAGAACTGGACCAAGGAGATATTAAAAAAAACAGAACTGGACCATGAAAAATTAAAAAAAAAACAGAACTGGACCAAGAGACATTAAAAACAACAGAACTGGACCAAGAAACATTAAAAAAAAAAACAGAACTGGACCAAGAGACATTAAAAAAACAAACAAAACTGGACCAAGGAGACATTAAAAAAAACAGAACTTGACCAAGAGACATTAAAAAAAACAGAACTGGACCAAGAGACATTGAAAAAAAAACAGAACTGGACGTACAGAAATTAAAAAAAAAACAGAACTGGACCAAGGAGAAATTAAAAAAAAAAAAGAACTGGACCAAGAGACATTAAAAAAAACAGAACTGGACCAAGGAGACATTAAAAAAAAAACAGAACTGGACCAAGAGACATTAAAAAAAAACAGAACTGGACCAAGAGACATTAAAAACAACAGAACTGGACCAAGAGACATTAAAAAAAACAGAACTGGACCAAGGAGACATTAAAAAAAAAACAGAACTGGACTAAGAGACATTAAAAAAAAAAAGAACTGGACCAAAATAAATTAAAAAAAAAACAGAACTATCCAACGATACATTAAAAAAAAAACAGAACTGGACCAAGAGATTAAAAAAAAAATAGAACTGGACCAAGAGACATTAAAAAGAAAACAGAACTGGACCAAGGAGACATTAAAAAAAAAAACAGAACTGGACCAAGGAGATATTAAAAAAAACAGAACTGGACCATGAAAAATTAAAAAAAAAACACAACTGGACCAAGAGCCATTAAAAACAACAGAACTGGACCAATAAACATTAAAAAAAAAACAGAACTGGACCAAGAGACATTAAAAAAACAAACAAAACTGGACCAAGGAGACATTAAAAAAAACAGAACTTGACCAAGAGACATTAAAAAAAACAGAACTGGACCAAGAGACATTGAAAAAAAAACAGAACTGGACGTACAGAAATTAAAAAAAAAACAGAACTGGACCAAAAGACATTAAAAAAAAAAGAAATGGACCAACAGACATTAAATAAAAAAAAGAACTGCACCAAGATACATTAAAAAAAAAAACAGAACTGGACCAAGGAGACATTAAAAAAAAAACAGAACTGGACCAAGAGACATAAAAAAAAAACTGAACTGGACCAAGAGACATTAAAAAAAACAGAACTGGACCAAGAGACATTTAAAAAAAAACAGAACTGGACCAAGGAGAAATTAAAAAAAAAACAGAACTGGACCAAAAGAAATTAAAAATGAAACAGAACTGGACCAAGAGACATCAAAAAAAAAACAGAACTGAACCAAGAGACATAAAAAAACAACAACACTGGACCAAGAGACATTAAAAAAAAAAAAGAACTGGACCAAGGAGACATTAAAAAAAAAACAGAACTGGACCAAGAGACATTAAAAAAAACAGAACTGGACTAAGGAGACATTAAAAAAAAAACAGAACTGGACGATGAGACATTAAAAAAAAACAGAACTGGACCAAGAGACATTAAAAACAACAGAACTGGACCAAGAGACATAAAAAAAAAAACAGAAATGGAACAAGGAGAAATTAAAAAAAAAAAATAACTCGACTAAGAGACATTAAAAAAAAAAAGAAATGGACCAAGAGACATTTAAAAAAAAACAGAACTGGACGAAGATATTAAAAAAAAAAATATAACTGGAACAAGAGACATTAAAAAAAAAACAGAACTGGACCAAGAGATTTAAAAAAAAAATAGAACTGGACCAAGAGACATTTAAAAAAAAACAGAAATGGACAATGGATACATAAAAAAAAAAAAAAAAAATGGACAAAGGATAAATTAAAAAAAACAGACCTGGACAAAGATAAATTAAAAAAAAAAAAGACCTGGACCAAGAGACATTGAAAAAAAAACAGAACTGGACAAAGAGACATTAAAAAAAAAAAACAGAACTGGACCAAAAGACATTAAAAAAAAAACAGAAATGGACCAAAAGACATTAAAAATGAAACAGAACTGGACCAAGAGACATCAAAAAAAAAACAGAACTGAACCAAGAGACATAAAAAAAAACAACACTGGACCAATAGACATTTAAAAAAAAACAGAACTGGACCAAGGAGACATTAAAAAAAAAACAGAACTGGACCAAGAGACATTAAAAAAAACAGAACTGGACCAAGGAGACATTAAAAAAAACAGAACTGGACCAAAAGAAATTAAAAAAAAACAGAACTGGACCAAGAGACATTAAAAACAACAGAACTGGACCAAGAGACATTAAAAAAAACAGAACTGGACCAAGGAGACATTAAAAAAAAAACAGACCTGGACAAAGATACATTTAAAAAAAACAGAACTGGACGAATAGATTAAAAAAAAAAATAGAACTGGACCAAGAGACATTAAAAAAAACAGAACTGGACCAAAAGACATTAAAAAAAAACAGAACTGGACCAAGAGACATTAAAAACAACAGAACTTGACAAAGAGACATTAAAAAAAACAGAACTGGACCAAAATAAATTTAAAAAAAAACACAACTGGAAAAATAAACATTAAAAAAAAAACAGAACTGGACCAAAAGACATTAAAAAAAAAACAGAACTAGACCAAGAGACATTAAAAAAAAAACAGAACTGGACCAAGAGATTAAAAAAAAAATAGAACTGGACCAAGAGATATTAAAAAAAAAACAGAACTGGACAAAGGAGACATAAAAAAAAAAAACAGAACTGGACCAAGGAGACATTAAAAAAAACAGAACTGTACAAATAAAAATTAAAAAAAAACACAACTGGACCAAGATACATTTAAAAAAAAAAATAACTGGACATAAATAAATTAAAAAAAAAACAGAACTGGACCAAAAGACATTAAAAAAAAAAAAACAGAACTGGACCAAGAGAAATAAAATAAAAAACAGAACTGGACCAAGAGACATTAAAAAAAAAAACAAAACAGGAACAATGAGACAAAAAAAAAAACAGAACATGACAAAGAAAAAATAAAAAAAAAAAAAAAATGGACCAAAAGACAATTAAAAAAAAACAGAACTGGACAAAGAGACATTAAAAAAAAAAAACATAACTGGACCAAAAGACATTAAAAAAAAAACAGAACTGGACCAAAAGACATTAAAAATTAAACAGAACTGGACCAAGAGACATCAAAAAAAAAACAGAACTGAACCAATAGAAAAAAAAAAAAACAACACTGGACCAATAGACATTTAAAAAAAAACAGAACTGGACCAAGTAGACATTAAAAAAAAACAGAACTGGACCAAGAGACATTAAAAAAACAGAACTGGACCAAGGAGACATTAAAAAAAACAGAACTGGACCAAAAGACATTAAAAAAAAACAGAACTGGACCAAGAGACATTAAAAACAACAGAACTGGACCAAGAGACATTAAAAAAAACAGAACTGGACCAAGGAGACATTAAAAAAAAAAACAGAACTGGACCAAGAGACATTGAAAAAAAACAGAACTGGACGAAGAGATTAAAAAAAAAAATAGAACTGGACCAAGAGACATTAAAAAAAACAGAACTGGACCAAAAGACATTAAAAAAAAACAGAACTGGACCAAGAGACATTAAAAACAACAGAACTGGACCAAGAGACATTAAAAAAAACAGAACTGGACCAAGAGACATTTAAAAAAAAACAGAACTGGACAAAGAGACATTAAAAAAAAAACAGAACTGGACCAAAACACATTAAAAAAAAAACAGAACTAGACCAAGAGACATTAAAAAAAAAACAGAACTGGACCAAGAGATTAAAAAAAAAATAGAACTGGACCAAGAGATATTAAAAAAAAAACAGAACTGGATTAAGGAGACATTAAAAAAAAAAACAGAACTGGACCAAGGAGACATTAAAAAAAACAGAACTGGACCAAGAAAAATTAAAAAAAAACAGAACTGGACCAAGAGACATTGAAAAAAAAACAGAACTGGACGTACAGACATTAAAAAAAAAACAGAACAGTACCAAAAGACAATAAAAAAAAAAAACAGAACTGGACCAATTTAAATTAAATAAAAAAAATAAATGGACAAATTGAAATTAAAAAAAAAAACAGAACTGGACCAAGGAGACATTAAAAAAAACAGAACTGGACCAAGAGAAATTAAAAAAAAACACTAACTGCACCAAGATAAATTTAAAAAAAAACAGAACTGTAAAAAGAGAAATTAAAAAAAAAAAACAGAACTGGACCAAAAGACATTAAAAAAAAAACAGAACTGGACCAAAAGACATTAAAAATGAAACAGAACTGGACCAAGAGACATCAAAAAAAAAACAGAACTGAACCAAGAGACATAAAAAAAAACAACACTGGACCAATAGACATTAAAAAAAAAACAGCACTGGACCAAGGAGACATTAAAAAAAAAACAGAACTGGACCAAGAGACATTAAAAAAAACAGAACTGGACCAAGGAGACATTAAAAAAAACAGAACTGGACCAAAAGACATTAAAAAAAAACAGAACTGGACCAAGAGACATTAAAAACAACAGAACAGGACCAAGAGACATTAAAAAAAAAAGAACTGGACCAAGGAGACATTAAAAAAAAAACAGAACTGGACCAAGAGACATTGAAAAAAAACAGAACTGGACGAAGAGATTAAAAAAAAAAATAGAACTGGACCAAGAGACATTAAAAAAAACAGAACTGGACCAAAAGACATTAAAAAAAAACAGAACTGGACCAAGAGACATTAAAAACAACAGAACTGGACCAAGAGACATTAAAAAAAACAGAACTGGACCAAGAGACATTTAAAAAAAAACAGAACTGGACAAAGAGACATTAAAAAAAAAACAGAACTGGACCAAAAGACATTAAAAAAAAAACAGAACTAGACCAAGAGACATTAAAAAAAAAACAGAACTGGACCAAGAGATTAAAAAAAAAATAGAACTGGACCAAGAGATATTAAAAAAAAAACAGAACTGGACCAAGGAGACATTAAAAAAAAAAACAGAACTGGACCAAGGATACATTAAAAAAAACAGAACTGGACCAAGAAAAATTAAAAAAAAAAAGAACTGTACAAAGATACATTTAAAAAAAAACAGAACTGGACGTACAGACATTAAAAAAAAAAACAGAACTGGACCAAAAGACATTAAAAAAAAAAAACAGAACTGGACCAAGAGACATTAAATAAAAAACAGAACTGGACCAAGATACATTAAAAAAAAAAACAGAACTGGACCAAGGAGACATTAAAAAAAAAACAGAACTGGACCAAGAGAAATTAAAAAAAAAACAGAACTGGACCAAGAGACATTGAAAAAAAAACAGAACTGGACAAAGAGACATTAAAAAAAAAAAACAGAACTGGACCAAAAGACATTAAAAAAAAAAAAGAAATGGACCAAAATACATTAAAAATGAAACCGAACTGTACCAAGATAAATCAAAAAAAAAACAGAACTGAACCAAGAGACATAAAAAAACAACAACACTGGACCAATAGATATTAAAAAAAAAAACAGAACTGGACCAAGGAGACATTAAAAAAAAAAAAAGAACTGGACCAAGAGACATTAAAAAAAACAGAACTGGACCAAGGAGAAAATAAAAAAAAAACAGAAATGGACCAAGATACATTAAAAAAAAACAGAACTGGACCAAGAGACATTAAAAACAACAGAACTGGACCAAGAGACATTAAAAAAAACAGAACTGGACCAAGGAGACATTAAAAAAAAAACAGAACTGGACTAAGAGACATTAAAAAAAAACAGAACTGGACCAAAAGACATTAAAAAAAAAACAGAACTAGACCAAGAGACATTAAAAAAAAAACAGAACTGGACCAAGAGATTAAAAAAAAAATAGAACTGGACCAAGAGACATTAAAAAAAAAACAGAACTGGACCAAGGAGACATTAAAAAAAAAAACAGAACTGGACCAAGGAGATATTAAAAAAAACAGAACTGGACCATGAAAAATTAAAAAAAAAACAGAACTGGACCAAGAGACATTAAAAACAACAGAACTGGACCAAGAAACATTAAAAAAAAAAAAGAACTATACCAAGAGACATTAAAAAAACAAACAAAACTGGACCAAGGAGACATTAAAAAAAACAGAACTTGACCAAGAGACATTAAAAAAAACAGAACTGGACCAAGAGACATTGAAAAAAAAACAGAACTGGACGTACAGAAATTAAAAAAAAAACAGAACTGGACCAAGGAGACATTAAAAAAAAAAAAGAACTGGACCAAGAGAAATTAAAAAAAACAGAACTGGACCAAGGAGACATTAAAAAAAAAACAGAACTGGACCAAGAGACATTAAAAAAAAACAGAACTGGACCAAGAGACATTAAAAACAACAGAACTGGACCAAGAGACATTAAAAAAAACAGAACTGGACCAAGGAGACATTAAAAAAAAAACAGAACTGGACTAAGAGACATTAAAAAAAAACAGAACTGGACCAAAAGACATTAAAAAAAAAACAGAACTAGACCAAGAGACATTAAAAAAAAAACAGAACTGGACCAAGAGATTAAAAAAAAAATAGAACTGGACCAAGAGACATTAAAAAAAAAACAGAACTGGACCAAGGAGACATTAAAAAAAAAAACAGAACTGGACCAAGGAGATATTAAAAAAAACAGAACTGGACCATGAAAAATTAAAAAAAAAACAGAACTGGACCAAGAGACATTAAAAACAACAGAACTGGACCAAGAAACATTAAAAAAAAAACAGAACTGGACCAAGAGACATTAAAAAAACAAACAAAACTGGACCAAGGAGACATTAAAAAAAACAGAACTTGACCAAGAGACATTAAAAAAAACAGAACTGGACCAAGAGACATTTAAAAAAAAACAGAACTGGACGTACAGAAATTAAAAAAAAAACAGAACTGGACCAAAAGACATTAAAAAAAACAGAACTGGACCAAGAGACATTAAATAAAAAACAGAACTGGACCAAGAGACATTAAAAAAAAAAAACAGAACTGGACCAAGAAGAAATTTAAAAAAAAAGAACTGGACAAATATACATAAAAAAAAAACTGACCTTGACCAAGACACATAAAAAAAAAAAGAACTGTCCCAAGATACATTTAAAAAAAAACAGAACTGGACCAAGGAGACATTAAAAAAAAAACAGAACTGGACCAAAAGACATTAAAAATTAAAAAGAACTGGACCAAGAGAAATCAAAAAAAAAACAGAACTGAACCAAGAGACATAAAAAAACAACAACACTGGACCAAGAGACATTAAAAAAAAAAAAAGAACTGGACCAAGGAGACATTAAAAAAAAAACAGAACTGGACCAAGAGACATTAAAAAAAAAAGAACTGGACAAAGGAGACATTAAAAAAAAAACAGACCTGGACGATTATAAATTAAAAAAAAACAGAACTGGACCAAGAGACATTAAAAACAACACAACTGGACCAAGAGACATAAAAAAAAAAAAACAGAACTGGACCAAGGAGACATTAAAAAAAAAACAGAACTGGACTAAGAGACATTAAAAAAAAAAAGAACTGGACCAAGAGACATTTAAAAAAAAAAAGAACTGGAAAAAGAGAATAAAAAAAAAAATAGAACTTGACCAAGAGACATTAAAAAAAAAACAGAACTGGACCAAGAGATTTAAAAAAAAAATAGAACTGGACCAAGGACATTTAAAAAAAAAAACAGAACTGGACCATGGAGACATAAAAAAAAAAAAAACAGAACTGGACCAGGAGACATTAAAAAAAACAGAACTGGACCAAGATAAATTAAAAAAAAAAACAGAACTGGACCAAGAGACATTAAAAAAAAAACAGAACTGTAATAAAGAGACATTAAAAAAAAAAAAAGAACTGGACCAAAAGACATTAAAAAAAAAACAGAAATGGACCAAAAGACATTAAAGATGAAACAGAACTGGACCAAGAGACATCAAAAAAAAAACAGAACTGAACCAAGAGACATAAAAAAAAACAACAAAGGACCAATAAACATTTAAAAAAAAAACATAACTGGACCAATGATACAAAAAAAAAAAAACACAACTGGACCAAGATACATTAAAAAAAACAGAACTGGACCAAGGAGACATTAAAAAAAACAGAACTGGACCAAGGAGACATTAAAAAAAACAGAACTGGACCAAGAGACATTAAAAACAACAGAACTGGACCAAGAGACATTAAAAAAAACAGAACTGGACCAAGGAGACATTAAAAAAAAAAACAGAACTGGACCAAGAGACATAGAAAAAAAACAGAACTGGACGAAGATATTAAAAAAAAAAATAGAAAAAGACAAAGAGACAAAAAAAAAAACATAACTGTACCAAAAGACATTAAAAAAAAAACACAAATGGACCAATATAAATTAAAAAAAACAGAACTGGACCAAGAGACATTAAAAAAAACAGAACTGGACCAAGAGACATTTAAAAAAAAACAGAACTGGACAAAGAGACATTAAAAAAAAAACAGAATCTGTATCAAAAGACATTAAAAAAAAAACAGAACTAGACCAAGAGACATTAAAAAAAAAACAGAACTGGACCAAGAGATTAAAAAAAAAAAAGAACTGGACCAAGAGATATTAAAAAAAAAACAGAACTGGACCAAGGAGACATTAAAAAAAAAAACAGAACTGGACCAAGGAGACATTAAAAAAAAACAGAACTGGACCAAGAAAAATTAAAAAAAAACAGAACTGGACCAAGAGACATTGAAAAAAAAAAAGAACTGGACATACAGACATTAAAAAAAAAACAGAACTGGACCAAAAGACATTAAAAAAAAAAAACAGAACTGGACCAAGAGACATTAAATAAAAAACAAAAATGGACCAAGAGACATTAAAAAAAAAAAAAAAAAAAAGGAACAATGAGACATTAAAAAAAACAGAACATGAACAATATAAATTAAAAAAAAAACATAACTGGACCAATATACATTTAAAAAAAAACAGAACTGGACAAAGAGACATTAAAAAAAAAAAACAGAACTGGACCAAAAGACATTAAAAAAAAAACAGAACTGGACCAAAAGACATTAAAAATGAAAAGAAACAGAACTGGACCAAGAGACATCAAAAAAAAAAAATAAATGAACCAAGAGAAATAAAAAAAAACAAAACTGGACCAAAAGACATTTAAAAAAAACAGAACTGGACCAAGGAGACATTAAAAAAAAAACAGAACTGGACCAAGAGACATTAAAAACAGAACTGGACCAAGGAGACATTAAAAAAAACATACCTGGACAAAAATAAATTAAAAAAAAACAGAACTGTACCAAGATACATTAAAAACAACAGAACTGGACCAAGAGACATTAAAAAAAACAGAACTGGACCAAGGAGACATTAAAAAAAAAAAAAGAACTGGACAAAGAGAAATTTAAAAAAAAAAGAAATGGACGAAGAGATTACAAAAAAAAATAGAACTGGACCAAGAGACATTAAAAAAAACAGAACTGGACCAAAAAGACATTAAAAAAAAACAGAACTGGACCAAGAGACATTAAAAACAACAGAACTGGACCAAGAGACATTAAAAACAGAACTGGACCAAGAGACATTTAAAAAAAAACAGAACTGGACAAAGAGACATTAAAAAAAAAAACAGAACTGGACCAAAACACATTAAAAAAAAACAGAACTAGACCAAGAGACATTAAAAAAAAAAACAGAACTGGACCAAGAGATTAAAAAAAAAATACAAACTGGACGAAGAGATATTAAAAAAAAAACAGAACTGGATTAAGGAGACATTAAAAAAAAAACAGAACTGGACCAAGGAGACATTAAAAAAAACAGAACTGGACCAAGAAAAATTAAAAACAGAACTGGACCAAGAGACATTGAAAAAAAAACAGAACTGGACATACAGACATTAAAAAAAAAAACAGAACTGGACCAAAAGACATTAAAAAAAAAAAAACAGAACTGGACCAAGAGACATTAAATAAAAAACAGAACTGGACCAAGAGACATTAAAAAAAAAAACAGAACTGGACCAAGGAGACATTAAAAAAAACAGAACTGGACCAAGAGAAATTAAAAAAAAAACAGAACTGGACCAAGAAACATAGAAAAAAAAAAAAAAATTGACAAAGAGACATTAAAAAAAAAAAACAGAACTGGACCAAAAGACATTAAAAAAAAAACAGAACTGGACCAAAAGACATTAAAAATGAAACAGAACTGGACCAAGAGACATCAAAAAAAAAAACAGAACTGAACCAAGAGACAAAAAAAAAAACAACACTGGACCAATAGACATTAAAAAAAAACATCACGGGACCAATGACACAATAAAAAAAAAAACAGAACTGGACCAAGAGACATTAAAAAAAACAGAACTGGACCAAGGAGACATTAAAAAAAACAGAACTGGACCAAAAGACATTAAAAAAAAACAGAACTGGACCAAGAGACATTAAAAAAAACAGAAAAGGACCAAGAGAAAATAAAAAAAACAAAACTGGACCAAGGAGACATTAAAAAAAAACAGAACTGGACCAAGAGACATTGAAAAAAAACAGAACTGGACGAAGAGATTAAAAAAAAAAAATACAACTGGACCAATAGACATTAAAAAAAACAGAACTGGACAAAAAGACATTAAAAAAAAACACAACTGGACCAAGAGACATTAAAAACAACAGAACTGGACCAAGAGACATTAAAAAAAACAGAACTGGACCAAGAGACATTTAAAAAAAAACAGAACTGGACAAAGAGACATTAAAAAAAAAACAGAACTGGACCAAAATACATTAAAAAAAAAAAAATAAAAAGACCAAGATACAATAAAAAAAAAAAATAAATGGAAAAATAGATTAAAAAAAAAAACAGAACTGGACCAAGAGACATTAAAAAAAAAACAGAACTGGACCAAGGAGACATTAAAAAAAAAAACAGAACTGGACCAAGGAGACATTAAAAAAAAAAGAACAGTACCAAGAAAAAATAAAAAAAAAAAAGAACAGGAACAAAAGAAATTAAAAAAAAAACAAAACAGGACGTACAGACATTAAAAAAAAAACAGAACTGGACCAAAAGACATTAAAAAAAACAGAACTGGACCAAGAGACATTAAATAAAAAACAGAACTGGACCAAGAGACATTAAAAAAAAAAACAGAACTTGACCAAGGATAAATTAAAAAAAACACAACTGGACCAAGATAAATTAAAAAAAAAACAGAACTGGACCAAGAGACATTGAAAAAAAAACAGAACTGGACAAAGAGACATTAAAAAAAAAAAACAGAACTGGACCAAAAGACATTAAAAAAAAAAAATAACTGGACCAAAAGACATTAAAAATAAAACATAACTGTACAAAGAGAAATAAAAAAAAAAACAGTACAGAAACAAGTGACATAAAAAAACAACAACACTGGACCAATAGATATTAAAAAAAAAAACAGAACTGGACCAAGGAGACATTAAAAAAAAAAAAGAACTGGACCAAGAGACATTAAAAAAAACAGAACTGGACCAAGGAGACATTAAAAAAAAAAACAGAACTGGACAAAGATAAATTAAAAAAAAACAGAACTGGACCAATAGAAATTAAAAACAAAAGAACTGTACCAAGAGACATTAAAAAAAACAGAACTGGACCAAGGAGACATTAAAAAAAAAACAGAACTGGACTAAGAGACATTAAAAAAAAACAGAACTGGACCAAAAGACATTAAAAAAAAAAAAGAAATAGAACAATAGACATTAAAAAAAAAAAAGAAATGGACCAAGATATTAAAAAAAAAACAGCAATTGACCAAGATACATTAAAAAAAAAACAGACCTGGACCAAGTAGACATTAAAAAAAAAAACAGAACTGGACCAAGGAGATATTAAAAAAAACAGAACTGGACCATGAAAAATTAAAAAAAAAACAGAACTGGACCAAGAGACATTAAAAACAACAGAACTGGACCAAGAAACATTAAAAAAAAAACAGAACTGGACCAAGAGAAATTAAAAAAACAAACAAAACTGGACCAAGGAGACATTAAAAAAAACAGAACTTGACCAAGAGACATTAAAAAAAACAGAACTGGACCAAGAGACATTAAATAAAAAACAGAACTGGACCAAGAGACATTAAAAAAAAAAACAGAACTGGACCAAGGAGACATTAAAAAAAAAACAGAACTGGACCAAGAGACATAAAAAAAAAACTGAACTGGACCAAGAGACATTAAAAAAAACAGAACTGGACCAAGAGACATTTAAAAAAAAACAGAACTGGACCAAGGAGACATTAAAAAAAAAACAGAACTGGACCAAAAGACATTAAAAATGAAACAGAACTGGACCAAGAGACATCAAAAAAAAAACAGAACTGAACCAAGAGACATAAAAAAACAACACGATGGACCAAGAGACATTAAAAAAAAAAAAGAACTGGACCAAGGAGACATTAAAAAAAAAACAGAACTGGACCAAGAGACATTAAAAAAAAAGAACTGGACTAAGGAGACATTAAAAAAAAAACAGAACTGGACGATGAGACATTAAAAAAAAACAGAACTGGACCAAGAGACATTAAAAACAACAGAACTGGACCAAGAGACATAAAAAAAAAAACAGAACTGGACCAAGGAGACATTAAAAAAAAAAACAGAACTGGACTAAGAGACATTAAAAAAAAACAGAACTGGACCAAGAGACATTTAAAAAAAAACAGAACTGGCCTAAGCTATTAAAAAAAAAAAAAAACAGGGCCCAAGAGACATTAAAAAAAAAACAGAACTGGACCAAGAGATTAAAAAAAAAAATAGAACTGGACCAAGAGACATTTAAAAAAAAACAGAACTGGACCAAGGAGACATAAAAAAAAAAAACAGAACTGGACCAAGGAGACATTAAAAAAAACAGAACTGGACCAAGAGAAATTAAAAAAAAAACAGAACTGGACCAAGAGACATTGAAAAAAAAACAGAAATTGACAAAGAGACATTAAAAAAAAAAAACAGAACTGGACCAAAAGACATTAAAAAAAAAACAGAACTGGACCAAAAGACATTAAAAATGAAACAGAACTGGACCAAGAGACATAAAAAAAAAAAACATAACTCAACCAAGAGACATAAAAAAAAACAACACTGGACCAATAGACATTTAAAAAAAAACAGAACTGGACCAAGGAGACATTAAAAAAAAAACAGAACTGGACCAAGAGACATTAAAAAAAACAGAACTGGACCAAGGAGACATTAAAAAAAACAGAACTGGACCAAAAGACATTAAAAAAAAACAGAACTGGACCAAGAGACATTAAAAAAAAAAGAACTGGACCAAGAGACATTAAAAAAAACAAAACAGGACCAATGAGACATTAAAAAAAAAACAGAACTGGACCAAGAGACATTGAAAAAAAACAGAACTGGACGAAGAGATTAAAAAAAAAAATAGAACTGGACCAAGAGACATTAAAAAAAACAGAACTGGACCAAAAGACATTAAAAAAAAACAGAACTGGACCAAGAGACATTAAAAACAACAGAACTGGACCAAGAGACATTAAAAAAAACAGAACTGGACCAAGAGACATTTAAAAAAAAACAGAACTGGACAAAGAGACATTAAAAAAAAAACAGAACTGGACCAAAAGACATTAAAAAAAAAACAGAACTAGACCAAGAGACATTAAAAAAAAAACAGAACTGGACCAAGAGATTAAAAAAAAAATAGAACTGGACCAAGAGATATTAAAAAAAAAAAAGAACTGGACCAAGGAGAAATTAAAAAAAAAAACAGAACTGGACCAAGGAGACATTAAAAAAAACAGAACTGGACCAAGAAAAATTAAAAAAAAACAGAACTGGACCAAGAGACATTGAAAAAAAAACAGAACTGGACGTACAGACATTAAAAAAAAAACACAACTGGACCAAAAGACACTAAAAAAAAAACACAGAACTGGACCAAGAGACATTAAATAAAAAACAGAACTGGACCAAAAGACATTAAAAAAAAAAACAGAACTGGACCAAGGAGACATTAAAAAAAACAGAACTGGACCAAGAGAAATTAAAAAAAAAACAGAACTGGACCAAGAGACATTGAAAAAAAAACAGAACTGGACAAAGAGACATTAAAAAAAAAAAAAATAAATGGACCAAAAGACATTAAAAAAAAAAAATAACTGGACCAAAATAAATTAAAAATTAAAAATAAATGGACAAAGAGAAATAAAAAAAAAAACAGAACTGAACCAAGAGACATAAAAAAAAACAACACTGGACCAATAGACATTAAAAAAAAAACAGCACTGGACCAAGGAGACATTAAAAAAAAAACAGAACTGGACCAAGAGACATTAAAAAAAACAGAACTGGACCAAGGAGAAATTAAAAAAAACAGAACTGGACCAAAAGACATTAAAAAAAAACAGAACTGTACAAAGAGACATTAAAAACAACAGAACTGGACCAAGAGACATTAAAAAAAACAGAACTGGACCAAGGAGACATTAAAAAAAAAACAGAACTGGACCAAGAGACATTGAAAAAAAAAAAAAATGGACGAAAAGATTAAAAAAAAAAATATAAAAGGAACAATAAAAATTAAAAAAAAAAGAACTGGACCAAAAGAAATTAAAAAAAAACAGAACTGGACCAAGAGAAATTAAAAACAACAGAACTGGACCAAGAGACATTAAAAAAAACAGAACTGGACCAAGAGACATTTAAAAAAAAACAGAACTGGACAAAGAGACATTAAAAAAAAAACAGAACTGGACCAAAAGAAATTAAAAAAAAAAAAGAAAAATACCACGACACATTAAAAAAAAAACACAACTGGACAAACAGATTAAAAAAAAAATAGAACTGGACCAAGAGATATTAAAAAAAAAACAGAACTGGACCAAGGAGACATTAAAAAAAAAAACAGAACTGGACCAAGGAGACATTAAAAAAAACAGAACTGGACCAAGAAAAATTAAAAAAAAACAGAACTGGACCAAGAGACATTGAAAAAAAAACAGAACTTGAACTAAAGACATTAAAAAAAAAACATAACTGGACCAAAAGACATTAAAAAAAAAAAACATAACTGGAACAAGATAAAATAAAAAAAAAACAGAACTGGACCAAGAGACATTAAAAAAAAAAAACAGAACTGGACCAAGGAGACATTAAAAAAAAAACAGAAATGGACAAAGAGAAATTAAAAAAAAAACAGAACTGGACCAAGATACATTGAAAAAAAAACAGAACTGGAAAAAGATAAATTAAAAAAAAAAAACATAACTGGACCAAAAGACATTAAAAAAAAAACAGAACTGGACCAAAAGACATTAAAAATGAAACAGAACTGGACCAAGAGACATCAAAAAAAAAACAGAACTGAACCAAGATACATAAAAAAACAACAACACTGGACCAAGAGATATTAAAAAAAAAAACAGAACTGGACCAAGGAGACATTAAAAAAAAAAAAAAGAACTGGACCAAGAGACATTAAAAAAAACAGAACTGGACCAAGGAGACATTAAAAAAAAAACAGAACTGGACCAAGAGACATTAAAAAAAAACAGAACTGGACCAAGAGACATTAAAAACAACAGAACTGGACCAAGAGACATTAAAAAAAACAGAACTGGACCAAGGAGACATTAAAAAAAAAACAGAACTGGACTAAGAGACATTAAAAAAAAACAGAACTGGACCAAAAGACATTAAAAAAAAAACAGAACTAGACCAAGAGACATTAAAAAAAAAACAGAACTGGACCAAGAGATTAAAAAAAAAATAGAACTGGACCAAGAGACATTAAAAAAAAAACAGAACTGGACCAAGGAGACATTAAAAAAAAAAACAGAACTGGACCAAGGAGATATTAAAAAAAAAAGAACTGGACCATGAAAAATTAAAAAAAAAACAGAACTGGACCAAGAGACATTAAAAACAACAGAACTGGACCAAGAAACATTAAAAAAAAAACAGAACTGGACCAAGAGACATTAAAAAAACAAACAAAACTGGACCAAGGAGACATTAAAAAAAACAGAACTTGACCAAGAGACATTAAAAAAAACAGAACTGGACCAAGAGACATTGAAAAAAAAACAGAACTGGACGTACAGAAATTAAAAAAAAAACAGAACTGGACCAAGGAGACATTAAAAAAAAAAAAAAGAACTGGACCAAGAGACATTAAAAAAAACAGAACTGGACCAAGGAGACATTAAAAAAAAAACAGAACTGGACCAAGAGACATTAAAAAAAAACAGAACTGGACCAAGAGACATTAAAAACAACAGAACTGGACCAAGAGACATTAAAAAAAACAGAACTGGACCAAGTAGAAATTAAAAAAAAAACAGAACTGGACTAAGAGACATTAAAAAAAAACAGAACTGGACCAAAAGACATTAAAAAAAAAACAGAACTAGACCAAGAGACATTAAAAAAAAAACAGAACTGGACCAAGAGATTAAAAAAAAAATAGAACTGGACCAAGAGACAATAAAAAGAAAACAGAACTGGACCAAGGAGACATTAAAAAAAAAAACAGAACTGGACCAAGGAGATATTAAAAAAAACAGAACTGGACCATGAAAAATTAAAAAAAAAACAGAACTGGACCAAGAGACATTAAAAACAACAGAACTGGACCAAGAAACATTAAAAAAAAAACAGAACTGGACCAAGAGACATTAAAAAAACAAACAAAACTGGACCAAGGAGACATTAAAAAAAACAGAACTTGACAAAGAGACATTAAAAAAAACAGAACTGGACAAAGAGAAATTTAAAAAAAAACAGCAATTGACGTACACAAATAAAAAAAAAAACAGAACTGTACCAAAAGAAATTAAAAAAAACATAACTGGACCAAGAGACATTAAATAAAAAACAGAACTGGACCAAGAGACATTAAAAAAAAAAACAGAACTGGACCAAGGAGACATTAAAAAAAAAACAGAACTGGACCAAGAGACATAAAAAAAAAACTGAACTGGACCAAGAGACATTAAAAAAAACAGAACTGGACCAAGAGACATTTAAAAAAAAACAGAACTGGACCAAGGAGACATTAAAAAAAAAACAGAACTGGACCAAAAGACATTAAAAATGAAACAGAACTGGACCAAGAGACATCAAAAAAAAAACAGAACTGAACCAAGAGACATAAAAAAACAACAACACTGGACCAAGAGACATTAAAAAAAAAAAAGAACTGGACCAAGGAGACATTAAAAAAAAAACAGAACTGGACCAAGATACATTAAAAAAAACAGAACTGGACTAAGGAGACATTAAAAAAAAAACAGAACTGGACGATGAGACATTAAAAAAAAACAGAACTGGACCAAGAGACATTAAAAACAACACAACTGGAACAAGATACATAAAAAAAAAAAAAGAACTGGACCAAGGAGACATTAAAAAAAAAACAGAACTGGACTAAGAGACATTAAAAAAAAAAAGAACTGGACCAAGAGACATTTAAAAAAAAACAGAACTGGACGAAGAGATTAAAAAAAAAAATAGAACTGGACCAAGAGACATTAAAAAAAAAAACAGAACTGGACCAAGAGATTTAAAAAAAAAATAGAACTGGACCAAGAGACATTTAAAAAAAAACAGAACTGGACCATGGAGACATAAAAAAAAAAAACAGAACTGGACCAAGGAGACATTAAAAAAAACAGAACTGGACCAAGAGAAATTAAAAAAAAAACAGAACTGGACCAAGAGACATTGAAAAAAAAACAGAACTGGACAAAGAGACATTAAAAAAAAAAAACAGAACTGGACCAAAAGACATTAAAAAAAAAACAGAAATGGACCAAAAGACATTAAAAATGAAACAGAACTGGACCAAGAGACATCAAAAAAAAAACAGAACTGAACCAAGAGACATAAAAAAAAACAACACTGGACCAATAGACATTTAAAAAAAAACACAACTGGACCAAGGAGACATTAAAAAAAAAACAGAACTGGACCAAGAGACATTAAAAAAAACAGAACTGGACCAAGGAGACATTAAAAAAAACAGAACTGGACCAAAAGACATTAAAAAAAAACAGAACTGGACCAAGAGACATTAAAAACAACAGAACTGGACCAAGAGACATTAAAAAAAACAGAACTGGACCAAGGAGACATTAAAAAAAAAACAGAACTGGACCAAGAGACATTGAAAAAAAACAGAACTGGACGAAGAGATTAAAAAAAAAAATAGAACTGGACCAAGAGACATTAAAAAAAACAGAACTGGACCAAAAGACATTAAAAAAAAACAGAACTGGACCAAGAGACATTAAAAACAACAGAACTGGACCAAGAGACATTAAAAAAAACAGAACTGGACCAAGAGACATTTAAAAAAAAACAGAACTGGACAAAGAGACATTAAAAAAAAAACAGAACTGGACCAAAAGACATTAAAAAAAAAACAGAACTATCCCTAGATAAATTAAAAAAAAAAAAGAACTTGACCAAGATATTAAAAAAAAAATAGAACTGGACCAAGAGATATTAAAAAAAAAACAGAACTGGACCAAGGAGACATTAAAAAAAAAAACAGAAAAGGACCAAGGAGACATAAAAAAAAAAAAAACAGGACCAAGAAAAAATAAAAAAAAACAGAACTGGACCAAGAGACATTGAAAAAAAAACAGAACTGGACATACAGACATTAAAAAAAAAACAGAACTGGACCAAAATACATTTAAAAAAAAAAACAGAACTGGACCAAGAGACATTAAATAAAAAACAGAACTGGACCAAGAGACATTAAAAAAAAAAACAGAACTGGACCAAGGAGACATTAAAAAAAACAGAACTGGACCAAGAGAAATTAAAAAAAAACAGAACTGGACCAAGAGACATTGAAAAAAAAACAGAACTGGACAAAGAGACATTAAAAAAAAAAAACAGAACAGGACCAAAAGACATTAAAAAAAAAAAAGAACTGGACCAAAAGAAATTAAAAATGAAACAGAACTGGAACAAGAGACAACAAAAAAAAACCAGAACTTAAACAATATACATAAAAAAAAACAAAAGTGGACCAATAGACATTTAAAAAAAAACAGAACTGGACCAAGGAGACATTAAAAAAAAAACAGAACTGGACCAAGAGACATTAAAAAAAACAGAACTGGACCAAGGAGAAATTAAAAAAAAAAGAACAGGACCAAAAGAAAAAAAAAAAAAACATAACTCTACCAAGATAAATTAAAAAAAAACGATCTGCACCAATTGACATTAAAAAAAAAACAACTGTACCAAGTAGAAATTAAAAAAAAAACAGAACTGGACCAAGAGACATTGAAAAAAAACAGAACTGGACGAAGAGATTAAAAAAAAAAATAGAACTGGACCAAGAGACATTAAAAAAAACAGAACTGGACCAAAAGACATTAAAAAAAAACAGAACTGGACCAAGAGACATTAAAAACAACAGAACTGGACCAAGAGACATTAAAAAAAAAAGAACTGGACCAAGAGACATTTAAAAAAAAAAAGAACTGGACAAAGAGACATTAAAAAAAAAAAAGAACTGGACCAAAAGACATTAAAAAAAAAACAGAACTACACCAACACACATTAAAAAAAAAACAGAACTGGACCAATATATTAAAAAAAAAATAGAACTGGACCAAGAGATATTAAAAAAAAAACAGAACTGGACCAAGGAGACATTAAAAAAAAAAACAGAACTGGACCAAGGAGACATTAAAAAAAACAGAACTGGACCAAGAAAAATTAAAAAAAAACAGAACTGGACCAATAGACATTGAAAAAAAAACAGAACTGGACGTACAGACATTAAAAAAAAAACAGAACTGGACCAAGAGATTAAAAAAAAAAATAAAACTGGACCAAGAGACATTTAAAAAAAAACAGAACTGGACCAAGAAGACATTAAAAAAAAAAACAGAACTGGACCAAGGAGACATTAAAAAAAACAGAACTGGACCAAGAGAAATTAAAAAAAAAACAGAACTGGACCAAGAGACAATTAAAAAAAAAAAGAACAGGACCAATAGATAAAAAAAAAAAAAAAAAAAAGGACCAAAAAACATTAAAAAAAAAACAGAACTGGACCAAGGAGACATTAAAAAAAAAAACAGAACTGGACCAAGAGACATTAAAAAAAAACATAAATGGACCAAGAGACATTAAAAAAAAAACAGAACTGGACCAAAAGACATTTAAAAAAAAACAGAACTGGACCAAGAGACATTAAAAACAACAGAACTGGACCAAAAGACATAAAAAAAAAACAGATCTGGACCAAGAGACATTTAAAAAAAAAAGAACTGGACCAAGGAGACATTAAAATAAAAACAGAACTGGACCAAAAGACATTAAAAAAAAAACAGAACTAAACCAAGAGACATTAAAAACAACAGAACTGGACCAAGAGACATTAAAAAAAAAACAGAACTGGACCAAAAGAAATTAAAAAAAAAACAGAACTGGACCAAGAGACATTAAAAACAACAGAACTGGACCAAAAGACATTATGAAAAAAACAGAACTGGACCAAGAGACATTAAAAAAAAAACAGAACTGGACCAAAAGACATTAAAAAAAAAACAGAACTGGACCAAGAGACATTAAAAAAACAGAACTGGACCAAAAGACATTAAAAAAAAAACAGAACTGGACCAAGAGACATTTAAAAAAAAAAGAACTGGACCAAGGAGACATTAAAATAAAAACAGAACTGGACCAAAAGACATTAAAAAAAAAACAGAACTGGACCAAGGAACATAAAAAACAAAACAGAACTGGACCAAAAGACATTAAAAAAAAAACAGAACTAAACCAAAAGACATTAAAAACAACAGAACTGGACCAAGAGACATTAAAAAAAAAACAGAACTGGACCAAGGAGACATTATAAAAAAAACAGAACTGGACCAAGAGACATTAAAAAAAAAACAGAACTGGACCAAAAGACATTAAAAAAAAAACAGAACTGGACCAAGAGACAATAAAAAAAACAGAACTGGACCAAGAGAAATTAAAAAAAAAACAGAACTGGACCAAGGAGACATTAAAAAAAAAATAGAACTGGACCAAGAGATATTAAAAAAAAAACAGAACTGGACCAAGGAGACATTAAAAAAAAAAACAGAACTGGACCAAGGAGACATTAAAAAAAACAGAACTGGACCAAGAAAAATTAAAAAAAAACAGAACTGGACCAAGAGACATTGAAAAAAAAACAGAACTGGACGTACAGACATTAAAAAAAAAACAGAACTGGACCAAAAGACATTAAAAAAAAAAAACAGAATTGGACCAAGAGACATTAAATAAAATACAGAACTGGACCAAGAGACATTAAAAAAAAAAACAGAACTGGACCAAGGAGACATTAAAAAAAAAACAGAACTGGACCAAGAGACATAAAAAAAAAACTGAACTGGACCAAGAGACATTAAAAAAAACAGAACTGGACCAAGAGACATTTAAAAAAAAACAGAACTGGACCAAGGAGACATTAAAAAAAAAACAGAACTGGACCAAAAGACATTAAAAATGAAACAGAACTGGACCAAGAGACATCAAAAAAAAAACAGAACTGAACCAAGAGACATAAAAAAACAATAACACTGGACCAAGAGACATTATAAAAAAAACAGAACTGGACCAAAGAGACATTAAAAAAAAAACAGAACTGGACCAAGGACGCATAAAAAAAAACAGAACATGACCAAGAGACATTAAAAAAAACAGAACTGGACCAAGGAGACATTAAAAAAAAAACAGAACTGGACCAAGGAGACATTATAAAAAAAACAGAACTGGACTAAGAGACATTAAAAAAAAACAGAACTGGACCAAAAGACATTAAAAAAAAAACAGAACTGGACCAAGAGACATTAAAAACAACAGAACTGGACCAAGAGACATTAAAAAAAAAACAGAACTGGACCAAGGAGACATTATAAAAAAAACAGAACTGGACCAAGAGACATTTAAAAAAAAACAGAACTGGACCAAAAGACATTAAAAAAAAAACAGAACTGGACCAAGAGACATTAAAAAAAACAGAACTGGACCAAGAGACATTAAAAAAAAAAAAGAACTGGACCAAGGAGACATTAAAAAAAAAATACAACTGCACAAATATATATAAAAAAAAAAACAGAACTGGACCAAGTAGACATTAAAAAAAAAAACACAACTGGACCAAGGAGACATTAAAAAAAACAAAACTGGACCAAGAAAAATAAAAAAAAAACAGAACTGGACCAAGAGACATTGAAAAAAAAACAGAACTGGACGTACAGACATAAAAAAAAAAAAAAAACACTACCAAAATACAATAAAAAAAAAAAACAGAACTTTAACAATATAAATTAAATAAAATACAGAACTGGACCAAGAGACATTAAAAAAAAAAACAGAACTGGACCAAGGAGACATTAAAAAAAAAAACAGAACTGGACCAAGAGACATAAAAAAAAAACTGAACTGGACCAAGAGACATTAAAAAAAACAGAACTGGACCAAGAGACATTTAAAAAAAAACAGAACTGGACCAAGGAGACATTAAAAAAAAAACAGAACTGGACCAAAAGACATTAAAAATGAAACAGAACTGGACCAAGAGACATCAAAAAAAAAACAGAACTGAACCAAGAGACATAAAAAAACAATAACACTGGACCAAGAGACATTATAAAAAAAACAGAACTGGACCAAAGAGACATTAAAAAAAAAACAGAACTGGACCAAGGACACATAAAAAAAAACAGAACATGACCAAGAGACATTAAAAAAAACAGAACTGGACCAAGGAGACATTAAAAAAAAAACAGAACTGGACCAAGGAGACATTATAAAAAAAACAGAACTGGACTAAGAGACATTAAAAAAAAACAGAACTGGACCAAAAGACATTAAAAAAAAAACAGAACTGGACCAAGAGACATTAAAAACAACAGAACTGGACCAAGAGACATTAAAAAAAAAACAGAACTGGACCAAGGACACATCAAAAAATCAGAACTTGACCAAGAGACATTAAAAAAAACAGAACTGGACCAAGAGACATTTAAAAAAAAACAGAACTGGACGAAGAGACATTAAAAAAAAAACAGAACTGGACCAAAAGACATTTAAAAAAAAACAGAACTGGACCAAGAGACATTAAAAAAAAAACAGAACTGGACCAAGAGATTAAAAAAAAAAAGAACTGGACCAAGAGACATTTAAAAAAAAAAAGAACTGGATTAAAAGACATTAAAAAAAAAACAGAACTGGACCAAGAGACAGAAAAAAAAAAAAAGAACTGGAACAAGAGAAATAAAAAAAAAAACAACACTGGACCAAGAGACATTAAAAAAAAAACAGAACTGGACCAAGGAGACAATAAAAAAAAAACAGAACTGGATTAAAAGACATTAAAAAAAAACAGAACTGGACCAAGGAGACATTAAAAAAAAAACAGAACTGGACCAAAAGACATTAAAAATGAAACAGAACTGGACCAAGAAACATCAAAAAAAAAACAGAACTGAACCAAGAGACATTGAAAAAAAACAGAACTGGACCAAGAGACGTTTAAAAAAAAACCAGAACTGGACCAAGAGACATAAAAAAAAAACAGAACTGGACCAAGAGACAATAATAAAAAAACAGAACTGTACCAAGGAGACATTAGACAAAAACAGAACTGGACCAAGAGACATTAAAAAAAAAACAGAACTGGGTCAAGAGAAATTAAAAAAAAAACAGAACTGGACCAAGAGACATTAAAAAAAAAACAGAACTGGATTAAAAGACATTAAAAAAAAAACTGAACTGGACCAAGAGACATTAAAAAAAAACCAGAACTGGACCAAGAGACATAAAAAAAAAAACAACACTGGACCAAGAGACATTAAAAAAAAAACAGAACTGGACCAAGGAGACATTAAAAAAAAAACAGAACTGGATTAAAAGACATTAAAAAAAAACAGAACTGGACCAAGAGACATTAAAAAAAAAACAGAACTGGACCAAAAGACATTAAAAAAAAAACAGAACTGGACCAAGAGACATTAAAAACAACAGAACTGGACCAAGAGACAGTAAAAAAAAACCAGAACTGGACCAAGAGATATAAAAAAAAAACAACACTGGACCAAGAGACATTAAAAAAAAAACAGAACTATACCAAGGAGACATTAGACAAAAACAGAACTGGACCAAGAGACATTAAAAAAAAAACAGAACTGGACCAAGAGAAATTAAAAAAAAAACAGAACTGGACCAAGAGACATTAAAAAAAAAACAGAACTGGATTAAAAGACATAAAAAAAAAAACTTAACTGTACCAAGAGACATTAAAAAAAAACCATAACTGGACCAAGAGACATAAAAAAAAAAACAACACTGGACCAAGAGACATTAAAAAAAAAAACAGAACTGGACCAAGGAGACATTAAAAAAAAAAAAGAAAAGGAATAAAAGAAATTAAAAAAAAACAGAACTGGACCAAGAGACATTAAAAAAAAAACAGAACTGGACCAAAAGACATTAAAAAAAAAACAGAACTGGACCAAGAGACATTAAAAACAACAGAACTGGACCAAGAGACAGTAAAAAAAAACCAGAACTGGACCAAGAGATATAAGAAAAAAACAACACTGGACCAAGAGACATTAAAAAAAAAACAGAACTATACCAAGGAGACATTAGACAAAAACAGAACTGGACCAAGAGACATTAAAAAAAAAACAGAACTGGACCAAGAGAAATTAAAAAAAAAACAGAACTGGACCAAGAGACATTAAAAAAAAAAACAGAACTGGATTAAAAGACATTAAAAAAAAAACTGAACTGGACCAAGAGACAGTAAAAAAAAACCAGAACTGGACCAAGAGACATAAAAAAAAAAACAACACTGGACCAAGAGACATTAAAAAAAAAACAGAACTGGACCAAGGAGACATTAAAAAAAAAACAGAACTGGATTAAAAGACATTAAAAAAAAACAGAACTGGACCAAGAGACATTAAAAAAAAAACAGAACTGGACCAAAAGACATTAAAAAAAAAACAGAACTGGACCAAGAGACATTAAAAACAACAGAACTGGACCAAGAGACAGTAAAAAAAAAACAGAACTGGACCAAGATATAAAAAAAAAAAACAACACTGGACCAAGAGACATTAAAAAAAAAAACAGAACTTGACAAATTATAAAATAAAAAAAAAAATAAATTTACCAATAGACATTAAAAAAAAAACAGAACTAGACAAAAAGACATTAAAAAAAAAACAGAACTGGACCAAGAGACATTAAAAAAAAAACAGAACTGGACCAAAAGACATTAAAAAAAAAAAGAACTGGAACAAGAGACATTGAAAACAACAGAACAGGACCAAGAGACAATAAAAAAAAAACAGAACTGGACCAAGGAGACATTAAAAAAATAACAGAACTGGACCAAGAGACATTAAAAAAAAAACAGAACTGGACCAAGGAGACATTAAAAAAAAACAGAACTGGACCAAGGAAACATTAAAAAAAAAACAGAACTGGACCAAGAACCATTTAAAAAAAAACAGAAAAGGACCAAGATAAATTTAAAAAAAAACAGAAATGGACAAAGTAGAAATTAAAAAAAAAACAGAACTGGACCAAGGAGAAATTAAAAAAAAAAACAGAACTGGATTAAAAGACATTAAAAAAAAACAGAACTGGACCAAGAGACATTAAAAAAAAAACAGAACTGGACCAAAAGACATTAAAAAAAAAACAGAACTGGACCAAGAGACATTAAAAACAACAGAACTGGACCAAGAGACAGTAAAAAAAAACCAGAACTGGACCAAGAGACATAAAAAAAAAACAACACTGGACCAAGAGACATTAAAAAAAAAACAGAACTGGACCAAGGAGACATTAAAAAAAAACAGAACTGGACCAAGAGACATTAAAAAAAAAACAGAACTAGACAAAAAGACATTAAAAAAAAAACAGAACTGGACCAAGAGACATTAAAAAAAAAACAGAACTGGACCAAAAGACATTAAAAAAAAAAACAGAACTGGACCAAGAGACATTGAAAACAACAGAACTGGACCAAGAGACATTAAAAAAAAAACAGAACTGGACCAAGGAGACATTAAAAAAAAAACAGAACTGGACCAAGAGACATTAAAAAAAAAACAGAACTGGACCAAGGAGACATTAAAAAAAAACAGAACTGGACCAAGGAAACATTAAAAAAAAAACAGAACTGGACCAAGAGACATTTAAAAAAAAACAGAACTGGACCAAGAGACATTTAAAAAATAACAGAACTGGACCAAGGAGACATTAAAAAAACAACAGAACTGGACCAAAAGACATTAAAAAAAAAACAGAACTGGACCAAGGAGACATTAAAAAAAAACAGAACTGGACCAAGAGACATTTAAAAAAAAACAGAACTGGACCAAGAGACATTTAAAAAAAAAAAGAACTGGACCAAGGAGACATTAAAAAAAAAACAGAACTGGACAAAGAGACATTAAAAAAAAAACAGAACTGGACCAAGGAGACATTAAAAAAAAACAGAACTGGACCAAGAGACATTAAAAAAACAACAGAACTGGACAAAAAGACATTAAAAAAAAAACAGAACTGGACCAAGAAACAATAAAAAAAAAAAACAGAACTGGACCAAAAAACATTAAAAAAAAAACAGAACTGGACCAAGAGACATTAAAAACAACAGAACTGGACCAAGGAAACATTAAAAAAAAAACAGGACTAGACCAAGGAGACATTCGAAAAAAAACAGAACTGGACCAAGAGACATTAAAAAAAAAAACAGAACTGGATTAAAAGAAATTAAAAAAAAAACAGAACTGGACCAAGAGACATTAAAAAAAAAACAGAACTGGACCAAAAGACATTAAAAAAAAAACAGAACTGGACCAAAAGACATTAAAAAAAACAGAACTGGACCAAGAGACATTAAAAAAAAAACAGAACTGGACAAGAGAAAAAAAAAAAAATAGAACTGGACCAAAAGACATTTAAAAAAAAACAGAACTGGACCAAGAGACATTAAAAAAAAAACAGAACTTGACCAAGGAAAAATTAAAAAAAAACAGACCTGTACCAATAGACAATAAAAAAAAAACAGAACTGGACCAAGAGACATTAAAAAAAAACAGAACTGGACCAAGGAGACATTAAAAAAAAACAGAACTGGACCAAGAGAAATTAAAAAAAAAAAAGAAATGGTAAAAAAGAAATTAAAAAAAAACAACTGGACAAAGAGACATTAAAAAAAAAAACAGCACACGACAAAAAGACAAAAAAAAAAACAGAACCGGACCAGGAGACATTAAAAACAACAGAACTGGACCAACAGACATTAAAAAAAAAACAGAACTGGACCAAGGAGAAATTAAAAAAAAAAAAAACTGGACCAAGAGACATTAAAAAAAAAAAAAAAATGGACCAAGATAAATTAAAAAAAAAAAGAACTGGACAAATTATAAATTAAAAAAAAACATAACTGGACCAAGAGAAATTAAAAAAAAACAGAACTAGACCAAGAGACATTAAAAAAAAACCAGAACTGGATCAAAAGACATTAAAAAAAAAACAGAACTGGACCAAGAGACATTAAAAACAACAGAACTGGACCAAGAGACATTAAAAAAAAACAGAACTAGACCAAGAGACATTTAAAACAAAACAGAACTGGACCAAGGAGACAATAAAAAAAAAACAGAACTGGATTAAAAGACAAAAAAAAAAAACAGAACTGGACCAAGAGACATTAAAAAAAAAAACAGAACTGGATCAAAAGAAATTAAAAAAAAAACAGAACTGGACCAAGAGAAATTAAAAAAAAAAGAACTGGACCAAGAGAAATTAAAAAAAAACCAGAACTGGACAAAGAGACATTAAAAAAAACATATCTGGACCAATAGACATTAAAAAAAAACAGAAATGGACCAAAGAGACATTAAAAAAAAACAGAACTGGACCAAGAGACATTAAAAAAAAAAACAGAACTGGACCAAGAAGACATTAAAAACAAACAGAACTGGACCAAGAGACATTAAAAACAACAGAACTGGACCAAGAGACATTAAAAAAAAAACAGAACTGGACCAAGGAGACATTTAAAAAAAAACAGAACTGGACCAAGAGACATTAAAAAAAAACAGAACTGGACCAAAAGACATTAAAAAAAAAAACAGAACTGGACCAAGAGACATTAAAAAAAACAGAACTGGACCAAAAGAAAATAAAAAAAAAACAGAACTGGACCAAGAAACATTTAAAAAAAAACAGAACTGGACGTACAGACATTAAACAAACAGAACTGGACCAAAAGACATTAAAAAAAAAAACAGAACTGGACCAAGAGATATTAATAAAAAAACAGAACTGGACCAAGAGACATAAAAAAAAAAACAGAACTATACCAAGGAGACTTAAAAAAAAAACAGACCTGGACCAAGAGACATAAAGAAAAACTGAACTGGACCAAGAGACATTAAAAAAAAAACAGAACTGGACCAAGGAAAAATTAAAAAAAAAACAGAACTGGACCAAGAGACAATAAAAAAAAAACAGAACTAGACCAAGGAGACATTAGAAAAAAAACAGAACTGGACCAAGAGACACTAAAAAAAAACAGAACTGGACCAAGAGACATTAAAAAAAAAAAAAAACTCACAAAAAGACATTAAAAAAAAAACAAAAATGGACCAAGATAAATTTAAAAAAAAAAAAGAACTGGACCAAGGGACATTAAAAAAAAAAACAGAACTGGACCAAAAAACATTAAAAAAAAACAGAACTGGACCTAGAGACATTAAAAACAACAGAACTGGACCAAGGAAACATTAAAAAAAAAACAAAACTGGACCAAGAGACATTTAAAAAAAAAACAGAACTGGACCAAGGAGACATTAAAAAAAAAACAGAACTGGACCAAGAGACATTAAAAAAACAACAGAACTGGACAAAAAGACATTAAAAAAAAAACAGAACTGGACCAAGAGACAATAAAAAAAAAAAACATAACTGGACCAAAAAACATTAAAAAAAAAACAGAACTGGACCAAGATACATTAAAAACAACAGAACTGGACCAAGGAAACATTAAAAAAAAAACAGAACTGGACCAAGAGACAATAAAAAAAAAACAGAATTAGACCAAGGAGACATTAGAAAAAAACAGAACTGGACCAAGAGACACTAAAAAAAAACAGAACTGGACCAAGAGACATTAAAAAAAAAAAAAAAACTGAACAATAGACATTAAAAAAAAAACAGAACTGGACCAAGATACATTTAAAAAAAAACAGAACTGGACCAAGGAGAAATTAAAAAAAAAAAACAGAACTGGACCAAGAGACATTAAAAAAAAAACAGAACTGGACAAAGGAGACATTAAAAAAAAACAGAACTGGACCAAAAGACATTAAAAACAAACAGAACTGGACCAAGAGACATTAAAAACAACAGAACTGGACCAAGAGACATTAAAAAAAAAACAGAACTGGACCAAGGAGACATTAAAAAAAAAAACAGAACTGGACGAAGAGACATTAAAAAAAAACAGAACTGGACCAAAAGACATTAAAAAAAAAAACAGAACTGGACCAAGAGACATTAAAAACAACAGAACTGGACCAAGAGAAATTAAAAAAAAAACAGAACTGGACCAAGAAACATTGAAAAAAAAACAGAACTGGACGAACAGACATTAAAAAAAAACAGAACTGGACCAAAAGACATTAAAAAAAAAAACAGAACTGGACCAAGAGATATTAATAAAAAAATAGAACTGGACCAAGAGACATTAAAAAAAAAAACAGAACTGGACCAAGGAGACTTAAAAAAAAAACAGACCTGGACCAAGAGACATAAAGAAAAACTGAACTGGACCAAGAGACATTAAAAAAAAAACAGAACTGGACCAAGGAAACATTAAAAAAAAAACAGAACTGGACCAAGAGACAATAAAAAAAAAACAGAACTAGACCAAGGAGACATTAGAAAAAAAACAGAACTGGACCAAGAGACACTAAAAAAAAACAGAACTGGACCAAGGAGACATTAAAAAAAAAACAGAACTGGACCAATGAGACATTAAAAAAAAAACAGAACTGGACCAAGAGACATTAAAAAAAAAAACAGAACTGGACAAAAAGACATTAAAAAAAAAACAGAACTGGACCAAGAGACATTAAAATCAACAGAACTGGACCAAGAGACATTAAAAAAAAACCAGAACTGGACCAAGAGACATTAAAAAAAACAGATCTGGACCAAGAGACATTAAAAAAAAAACAGAACTGGATTAAAAGACATTAAAAAAAAACAGAACTGGACCAAGAGACATTAAAAAAAAAACAGAACTGGACCAAAAGACATTAAAAAAAAAACAGAACTGGACCAAGAGACATTAAAAACAACAGAACTGGACCAAGAGACAGTAAAAAAAAACCAGAACTCGACCAAGAGACATAAAAAAAAAACAACACTGGACCAAGAGACATAAAAAAAAAAACACTACTGGACCAATGAGACATTAAAAAAAAACAGAAATGGACCAAGATAAATTAAAAAAAAAACAGAACTAGACAAAAAGACATTAAAAAAAAAACAGAACTGGACCAAGAGACATTAAAAAAAAAACAGAACTGGACCAAAAGACATTAAAAAAAAAAACAGAACTGGACCAAGAGACATTGAAAACAACAGAACTGGACCAAGAGACATTAAAAAAAAAACAGAACTGGACCAAGGCGACATTAAAAAAAAAAAAAAACTGGACCAAGATACATTAAAAAAAAAACAGAACTGGACCAAGTAGACATTAAAAAAAAACAGAACTGGACCAAGGAAACATTAAAAAAAAAACAGAACTGGACCAAGAGACATTTAAAAAAAAACAGAACTGGACCAAGAGACATTTAAAAAATAACAGAACTGGACCAAGGAGACATTAAAAAAACAACATAACTGGACCAAAAGACATTAAAAAAAAAACAGAAAAGGACCAAGGAGACATTAAAAAAAAACAGAACTGGACCAAGATAAATTTTAAAAAAAACAGAACTGGACCAAGTTACATTTAAAAAAAAAACAGAACTGGACCAAGGAGACATTAAAAAAAAAACAGAACTGGACAAAGAGACATTAAAAAAAAAACAGAACTGGACAAAGGAGACATTAAAAAAAAACAGAACTGGACCAAGAGACATTAAAAAAACAACAGAACGGGAAAAAAATACAAAAAAAAAAAAACAGAACTGGACCAAGAGACAATAAAAAAAAAAAACAGAACTGGACCAAAAAACATTAAAAAAAAAACAGAACTGGACCAAGAGACATTAAAAACAACAGAACTGGACCAAGGAAACATTAAAAAAAAAACAGGACTAGACCAAGGAGACATTCGAAAAAAAACAGAACTGGACCAAGAGACATTAAAAAAAAAAACAGAACTGGATTAAAAGACATTAAAAAAAAAACAGAACTGGACCAAGAGACATTAAAAAAAAAAACAGAACTGGACCAAAAGACATTAAAAAAAAAACAGAACTGGACCAAAAGACATTAAAAAAAACAGAACTGGACCAAGAGACATTAAAAAAAAAACAGAACTGGACAAGAGATTAAAAAAAAAATAGAACTGGACCAAAAGACATTTAAAAAAAAACAGAACTGGACCAAGAGACATTAAAAAAAAAACAGAACTGGACCAAGGAAACATTAAAAAAAAACAGAACTGGACCAAGAGACAATAAAAAAAAAACAGAACTGGACCAAGACACATTAAAAAAAAACAGAACTGGACCAAGGAGACATTAAAAAAAAACAGAACTGGACCAAGAGACATTAAAAAAAAAACAGAACTGGACAAAAAGACATTAAATAAAAAACAGAACTGGACCAAGAGACATTAAAAAAAAAAACAGAACACGACAAAAAGACAAAAAAAAAAACAGAACCGGACCAGGAGACATTAAAAACAACAGAACTGGACCAAGAGACATTAAAAAAAAAACAGAACTGGACCAAGGATACATTAAAAAAAAAAAAAACTGGACCAAGAGACATTAAAAAAAAAACAGAACTGGACCAAGAGATATTAAAAAAAAACAGAACTGGACCAAGGAGACATTAAAAAAAAACAGAACTGGACCAAGAGACATTAAAAAAAAACAGAACTAGACCAAGAGACATTAAAAAAAAAACAGAACTGGACCAAAAGACATTAAAAAAAAAACAGAACTGGACCAAGAGACATTAAAAACAACAGAACTGGACCAAGAGACATTAAAAAAAAACAGAACTAGACCAAGAGACATTTAAAACAAAACAGAACTGGACCAAGGAGACATTAAAAAAAAAACAGAACTGGATTAAAAGACAAAAAAAAAAAACAGAACTGGACCAAGAGACATTAAAAAAAAAAACAGAACTGGATCAAAAGACATTAAAAAAAAAACAGAACTGGACCAAGAGACATTAAAATCAACAGAACTGGACCAAGAGACATTAAAAAAAAACCAGAACTGGACCAAGAGACATTAAAAACAAACAGAACTGGACCAAGAGACATTAAAAACAACAGAACTGGACCAAGAGACATTAAAAAAAAAACAGAACTGGACCAAGGAGACATTTAAAAAAAAACAGAACTGGACCAAGAGACATTAAAAAAAAACAGAACTGGACCAAAGAGACATTAAAAAAAAACAGAACTGGACCAAGAGACATTAAAAAAAAAAACAGAACTGGACCAAGAAGACATTAAAAACAAACAGAACTGGACCAAGAGACATTAAAAACAACAGAACTGGACCAAGAGACATTAAAAAAAAAACAGAACTGGACCAAGGAGACATTTAAAAAAAAACAGAACTGGACCAAGAGACATTAAAAAAAAACAGAACTGGACCAAAAGACATTAAAAAAAAAAACAGAACTGGACCAAGAGACATTAAAAACAACAGAACTGGACCAAGAGAAATTAAAAAAAAAACAGAACTGGACCAAGAAACATTGAAAAAAAAACAGAACTGGACGTACAGACATTAAACAAACAGAACTGGACCAAAAGACATTAAAAAAAAAAACAGAACTGGACCAAGAGATATTAATAAAAAAACAGAACTGGACCAAGAGACATAAAAAAAAAAACAGAACTATACCAAGGAGACTTAAAAAAAAAACAGACCTGGACCAAGAGACATAAAGAAAAACTGAACTGGACCAAGAGACATTAAAAAAAAAACAGAACTGGACCAAGGAAACATTAAAAAAAAAACAGAAATGGACCAAGATACAATAAAAAAAAAACAGAACTAGACCAAGGATAAATTATAAAAAAAACAGAACTGGACCAAGAGACACTAAAAAAAAACAGAACTGGACCAAGAGACATTAAAAAAAAAAAAAAACTGACCAAGAGACATTAAAAAAAAAACAAAACTGGACCAAGGGACATTAAAAAAAAAAACAGAACTGGACCAAAAAACATTAAAAAAAAAAAGAACTGGACCTAGAGACATTAAAAACAACAGAACTGGACCAAGGAAACATTAAAAAAAAAAAAAAAATGAACCAAGATACATAAAAAAAAAAAACAAAACTGGAACAAGAAAAAAAAAAAAAAAAAACACAACTGTACAAAGAGAAATTAAAAAAACAACACAACTGGACAAAAAGAAATTAAAAAAAAAACAGAACTGGACCAAGAGACAATAAAAAAAAAAAACATAACTGGACCAAAAAACATTAAAAAAAAAACAGAACTGGACCAAGAGACATTATAAAAAAAAGAACAGGTCCAAGGAAACATTAAAAAAAAAACAGAACTGGACCAAGAGACAAAAAAAAAAAAACAGAATAAGACCAATGATAAATTATAAAAAAACATAACTGAACAAAGATACACTAAAAAAAAACATAACTGTACCAAGAGACATTAAAAAAAAAAAAAAAACTGACCAAGAGACATTAAAAAAAAAACAGAACTGGACCAAGAGACATTTAAAATAAAACAGAACTGGACCAAGGAGACATTAAAAAAAAAACAGAACTGGACCAAGAGACATTAAAAAAAAAACAGAACTGGACAAAGGAGACATTAAAAAAAAACAGAACTGGACCAAAAGACATTAAAAACAAACAGAACTGGACCAAGAGACATTAAAAACAACAGAACTGGACCAAGAGACATTAAAAAAAAAACAGAACTGGACCAAGAAACATTAAAAAAAAAACAGAACTGGACCAAGGAAACATTAAAAAAAAAAACAGAACTGGACCAAGAGACAATAAAAAAAAAACAGAACTAGACCAAGGAGACATTAGAAAAAAAACAGAACTGGACCAAGAGACACTAAAAAAAAACAGAACTGGACCAAGGAGACATTAAAAAAAAAACAGAACTGGACCAATGAGACATTAAAAAAAAAACAGAACTGGACCAAGAGACATTAAAAAAAAAAACAGAACTGGACAAAAAGACATTAAAAAAAAAACAGAACTGGACCAAGAGACATTAAAATCAACAGAACTGGACCAAGAGACATTAAAAAAAAACCAGAACTGGACCAAGAGACATTAAAAAAAACAGATCTGGACCAAGAGACATTAAAAAAAAACAGAACTGGACCAAAGAGACATTAAAAAAAAACAGAACTGGACCAAGAGACATTAAAAAAAAAAACAGAACTGGACCAAGAAGACATTAAAAACAAACAGAACTGGACCAAGAGACATTAAAAACAACAGAACTGGACCAAGAGACATTAAAAAAAAAACAGAACTGGACCAAGGAGACATTTAAAAAAAAACAGAACTGGACCAAGAGACATTAAAAAAAAACAGAACTGGACCAAAAGACATTAAAAAAAAAAACAGAACTGGACCAAGAGACATTAAAAACAACAGAACTGGACCAAGAGAAATTAAAAAAAAAACAGAACTGGACCAAGAAACATTGAAAAAAAAACAGAACTGGACGTACAGACATTAAAAAAAAACAGAACTGGACCAAAATACATTAAAAAAAAAAAAAAAACAGGACCAAGAGATATTAATAAAAAAATAGAACTGGACCAAGAGACATTAAAAAAAAAAACAGAACTGGACCAAGGAGACTTAAAAAAAAAACAGACCTGGACCAAGAGACATAAAGAAAAACTGAACTAGACCAAGAGACATTAAAAAAAAACAGAACTGGACCAAGGAAACATTAAAAAAAAAACAGAACTGGACCAAGAGACAATAAAAAAAAAACAGAACTAGACCAAGGAGACATTAGAAAAAAAACAGAACTGGACCAAGAGACACTAAAAAAAAACAGAACTGGACCAAGAGACATTAAAAAAAAAAAAAAACTGACCAAGAGACATTAAAAAAAAAACAAAACTGGACCAAGAGACATTTAAAAAAAAAACAGAACTGGACCAAGGGACATTAAAAAAAAAAACAGAACTGGACCAAAAAACATTAAAAAAAAACAGAACTGGACCTAGAGACATTAAAAACAACAGAACTGGACCAAGTAAAAATTAAAAAAAAAACAAAACTGGACCAAGAGACATTTAAAAAAAAAACAGAACTGGACCAAGGAGACATTAAAAAAAAAACAGAACTGGACCAAGAGACATTAAAAAAACAACAGAACTGGACAAAAAGACATTAAAAAAAAAACAGAACTGGACCAAGAGACAATAAAAAAAAAAAACATAACTGGACCAAAAAACATTAAAAAAAAAACAGAACTGGACCAAGAGACATTAAAAACAACAGAACTGGACCAAGGAAACATTAAAAAAAAAACAGAACTGGACCAAGAGACAACAAAAAAAAAACAGAATTAGACCAAGGAGACATTAGAAAAAAACAGAACTGGACCAAGAGACACTAAAAAAAAACAGAACTGGACCAAGAGACATTAAAAAAAAAAAAAAAACTGACCAAGAGACATTAAAAAAAAAACAGAACTGGACCAAGAGACATTTAAAAAAAAACAGAACTGGACCAAGGAGACATTAAAAAAAAAACAGAACTGGACCAAGAGACATTAAAAGAAAAACAGAACTGGACAAAGGAGACATTAAAAAAAAACAGAACTGGACCAAGAGACATTAAAAACAAACAGAACTGGACCAAGAGACATTAAAAACAACAGAACTGGACCAAGAGACATTAAAAAAAAAACAGAACTGGACCAAGGAGACATTAAAAAATAAAACAGAACTGGACCAAGAGACATTAAAAAAAAACAGAACTGGACCAAAAGACATTAAAAAAAAAACAGAACTGGACCAAGAGACATTAAAAACAACAGAACTGGACCAAGAGAAATTAAAAAAAAAACAGAACTGGACCAAGAGACATTGAAAAAAAAACAGAACTGGACGTAGAGACATTAAAAAAAAAACAGAACTGGACCAAAAGAAATTAAAAAAAAAACAGAACTGGACCAAGAGACATTAATAAAAAAACAGAACTGCACCAAGAGACATTAAAAAAAAAAACAGAACTGGACCAAGAGACATAAAAAAAAACTGAACTGGGCCAAGAGACATTAAAAAAAAAACAGAACTGGACCAAGGAAAAATAAAAAAAAAAACAAAACTGGACCAAGAGACAATAAAAAAAAAACAGAACTAGACCAAGGAGACATTAGAAAAAAAACAGAACTGGACCAAGAGACACTAAAAAAAACAGAACTGGACCAAGAGACATTAAAAAAAAAAAAAAACTTACCAAGAGACATAAAAAAAAAAAACATAACTGGACCAAGAGACATTTAAAAAAAAAACAGAAATGGACCAAGGAGACATTAAAAAAAAAACAGAACTGGACCAATGAGACATTAAAAAAAAAACAGAACTGGACCAAGAGACATTAAAAAAACAACAGAACTGGACAAAAAGACATTAAAAAAAAAACAGAACTGGACCAAGAGACAATAAAAAAAAAAAACAGAACTGGACCAAAAAACATTAAAAAAAAAACAGAACTGGACCAAGAGACATTAAAAACAACAGAACTGGAACAAGGAAACATTAAAAAAAAAACAGAACTGGACCAAGAGACAATAAAAAAAAAAAAAAAAAAGACCCAGGAGACATTAGAAAAAAAACAGAACTGGACCAAGGTACAATAAAAAAAAACAGACATGGACCAACAGAAAATAAAAAAAAAAAAAAAACTGACCAAGAGACATTAAAAAAAAAACAGAACTGGACCAAGAGACATTTAAAAAAAAACAGAACTGGACCAAGGAGACATTAAAAAAAAAAAAGAACTGGACAAATAGAAATTAAAAAAAAAAAAAACTGGACAAAGGAGACATTAAAAAAAAACAGAACTGGACCAAGAGACATTAAAAAAAAACAGAACTGGACAAAAAGACATTAAAAAAAAAACAGAACTGGACCAAGAGACATTAAAAAAAAAACAGAACTGGACCAAGAGACATTAAAAAAAACAGATCTGGACCAAGAGACATTAAAAAAAAACAGAACTGGACCAAAGAGACATTAAAAAAAAACAGAACTGGACCAAGAGACATTAAAAAAAAAACAGAACTGGACCAAGAGACATTAAAAAAAAACAGAACTGGACCAAAGAGACATTAAAAAAAAACAGAACTGGACCAAGAAGACATTAAAAACAAACAGAACTGGACCAAGAGACATTAAAAAAAACAACAGAACTGGACCAAGAGACATTAAAAAAAAAACAGAACTGGACCAAGGAGACATTAAAAAAAAAACAGAACTGGACCAAGAGACATTAAAAACAACAGAACTGGACCAAGAGACATTAAAAAAAAAAAAAAAAACTGACCAAGAGACATTAAAATAAAAACAGAACTGGACCAAGAGACATTTAAAAAATAACAGAACTGGACCAAGGAGACATTAAAAAAAAAAAAAGAACGGGACCAAAAGAAATTAAAAAAAAAACATAACTGGACCAAGGAGACATTAAAAAAAAACACAACTGGACCAAGAGACATTAAAAAAAAAACAGAACTGGACCAAAAGACATTAAAAAAAAAACAGAACTGGACCAAGAGACATTAATAAAAAAACAGAACTGGACCAAGAGACATTAAAAAAAAAAACAGAACTGGACCAAGGAGACTTAAAAAAAAAAACAGAACTGGACCAAGAGACATAAAAAAAAACTGAACTGGGCCAAGAGACATTAAAAAAAAAACAGAACTGGACCAAGGAAACATTAAAAAAAAAACAAAACTGGACCAAGAGACAATAAAAAAAAAACAGAACTAGACCAAGGAGACATTAGAAAAAAAACAGAACTGGACCAAGAGACACTAAAAAAAACAGAACTGGACCAAGAGACATTAAAAAAAAAAAAAAAACTGACCAAGAGACATTAAAAAAAAAACAGAACTGGACCAAGAGACATTTAAAAAAAAAACAGAACTGGACCAAGGAGACATTAAAAAAAAAACAGAACTGGACCAAGGAGACATTAAAAAAAAAAACAGAACTGGACCAAGAGACATTAAAAAAACAACAGAACTGGACAAAAAGACATTAAAAAAAAAAACAGAACTGGACCAAGAGACATTAAAAAAAAAACAGAACTGGACCAAAAGACATTAAAAAAAAAACAAAACTGGACCAAGAGACATTAAAAACAACAGAACTGGACCAAGAGACATTAAAAAAAAACCAGAACTGGACCAAGAGACATTAAAAAAAACAGATCTGGACCAAGAGACATTAAAAAAAAACAGAACTGGACCAAAGAGACATTAAAAAAAAACAGAACTGGACCAAGAAGACATTAAAAACAAACAGAACTGGACCAAGAGACATTAAAAAAAACAACAGAACTGGACCAAGAGACATTAAAAAAAAAACACACCTGGACAAAGTACAAATTAAAAAAAAACCAGACCTGGACCAAGAGAAATTAAAAACAACAGAACTGGACCAAGATAAATTAAAAAAAAAACAGAACTGGACCAAGAGACATTAAAAAAAAAACAGAACTGGACCTACAGACATTAAAAAAAAAACAGAACTGGACCAAAAGACATTAAAAAAAAAAAACAGAACTGGACCAAGAGACATTAATAAAAAAACAGAACTGGACCAAGAGACATTAAAAAAAAAAACAGAACTGGACCAAGGAGACATTAAAAAAAAAACAGAACTGGACCAAGAGACATAAAAAAAAAACTGAACTGGACCAAGAGATATTAAAAAAAAAACAGAACTAGACCAAGGAGACATTAGAAAAAAAACAGAACTGGACCAAGAGACACTAAAAAAAAACAGAACTGGACCAAGAGACATTAAAAAAAAAAAAAAAAACTGACCAAGAGACATTAAAATAAAAACAGAACTGGACCAAGAGACATTTAAAAAATAACAGAACTGGACCAAGGAGACATTAAAAAAAAAACAGAACTGGACCAAAAGACATTAAAAAAAAACAGAACTGGACCAAGGAGACATTAAAAAAAAACAGAACTGGACCAAGAGACATTAAAAAAAAAACAGAACTGGACCAAAAGACATTAAAAAAAAAACAGAACTGGACCAAGAGACATTAATAAAAAAACAGAACTGGACCAAGAGACATTAAAAAAAAAAACAGAACTGGACCAAGGAGACTTAAAAAAAAAAACAGAACTGGACCAAGAGACATAAAAAAAAACTGAACTGGGCCAAGAGACATTAAAAAAAAAACAGAACTGGACCAAGGAAACAAAAAAAAAAAAAAAAAAAAGCACCCAGACACAATAAAAAAAAAACAGAACTAGACCAACGAGAAATTAAAAAAAAAACAGAACTGGACCAAGAGACACCAAAAAAAACAGAACTGGACCAAGAGACATTAAAAAAAAAAAAAAACTGACCAAGAGACATTAAAAAAAAAACAGAACTAGACCAAGAGACATTTAAAAAAAAAACAGAACTGGACCAAGGAGACATTAAAAAAAAAACAGAACTGGACCAAGGAGACATTAAAAAAAAAACAGAACTGGACCAAGAGACATTAAAAAAAAACAGAACTGGACAAAAAGACATTAAAAAAAAAACAGAACTGGACCAAGAGACATTAAAAAAAAAACAGAACTGGACCAAAAGACATTAAAAAAAAAACAGAACTGGACCAAGAGACATTAAAAACAACAGAACTGGACCAAGAGACATTAAAAAAAAACCAGAACTGGACCAAGAGACATTAAAAAAAACAGATCTGGACCAAGAGACATTAAAAAAAAACAGAACTGGACCAAAGAGACATTAAAAAAAAACAGAACTGGACCAAGAGACATTAAAAAAAAAACAGAACTGGACCAAGAAGACATTAAAAACAAACAGAACTGGACCAAGAGACATTAAAAAAAACAACAGAACTGGACCAAGAGACATTAAAAAAAAAACAGAACTGGACCAAGGAGACATTAAAAAAAAAAACAGAACTGGACCAAGAGACATTAAAAACAACAGAACTGGACCAAGAGAAATTAAAAAAAAAACAGAACTGGACCAAGAGACATTGAAAAAAAAACAGAACTGGACCTACAGACATTAAAAAAAAAAAAGAAAAGGACCAAAAGAAAATTAAAAAAAAAAAAAGAACATGACCAAGTGACATTAATAAAAAAACACAACTGTACCAATAGAAATTAAAAAAAAAAACCGACCTGGACCAAGGAGAAATTAAAAAAAAAACAGAACTGGACCAAGAGACATAAAAAAAAAACTGAACTGGACCAAGAGATATTAAAAAAAAAACAGAACTAGACCAAGGAGACATTAGAAAAAAAACAGAACTGGACCAAGAGACACTAAAAAAAAACAGAACTGGACCAAGAGACATTAAAAAAAAAAAAAAAACTGACCAAGAGACATTAAAATAAAAACAGAACTGGACCAAGAGACATTTAAAAAATAACAGAACTGGACCAAGGAGACATTAAAAAAAAAACAGAACTGGACCAAAAGACATTAAAAAAAAAACAGAACTGGACCAAGGAGACATTAAAAAAAAACAGAACTCGACCAAGAGACATTTAAAAAAAAACAGAACTGGACCAAGAGACATTTAAAAAAAAAAAATAAATGGACCAAGGAGAAATTAAAAAAAAACAGAACTGGACTAAGAGACATTAAAAAAAAAACAGAACTGGACCAAGGAGACATTAAAAAAAAACAGAACTGGACCAAGAGACATTAAAAAAACAACAGAACTGGACAAAAAGACATTAAAAAAAAAACAGAAATGGACCAAGAGACAATAAAAAAAAAAAACGGAACTGGACCAAAAAACATTAAAAAAAAAACAGAACTGGACCAAGAGACATTAAAAACAACAGAACTGGACCAAGGAAACATTAAAAAAAAAACAGAACTGGACCAAAAGACAATAAAAAAAAAACAGAACTAGACCAAGGAGACATTAGAAAAAAAACAGAACTGGACCAAGAGACACTAAAAAAAAACAGAACTGGACCAAGAGACATTAAAAAAAAAAAAAAAACTGACCAAGAGACATTAAAAAAAAAACAGAACTGGACCAAGAGACATTTAAAAAAAAACAGAACTGGACCAAGGAGACATTAAAAAAAAAACAGAACTGGACAAAGGAGACATTAAAAAAAAACAGAACTGGACCAAGAGACATTAAAAAAAAACAGAACTGGACAAAAAGACATTAAAAAAAAAACAGAACTGGACCAAGAGACATTAAAAAAAAAACAGAACTGGACAAAAAGAAATTAAAAAAAAAACAGAACTGGACCAAGAGACATTAAAAACAACAGAACTGGACCAAGAGACATTAAAAAAAAACCAGAACTGGACCAAGAGACATTAAAAAAAACAGATCTGGACCAAGAGACATTAAAAAAAAACAGAACTGGACCAAACAGACATTAAAAAAAAACAGAACTGGACCAAGAGACATTAAAAAAAAAACAGAACTGGACCAAGAAGACATTAAAAACAAACAGAACTGGACCAAGAGACATTAAAAAAAACAACAGAACTGGACCAAGAGACATTAAAAAAAAAACAGAACTGGACTAAGGAGACATTAAAAAAAAAAACAGAACTGGACCAAGAGACATTAAAAACGACAGAACTGGACCAAGAGAAATTAAAAAAAAAACAGAACTGGACCAAGAGACATTGAAAAAAAAACAGAAATGGACCTACAGACATTAAAAAAAAAACAGAACTGGACCAAGAGACATTAAAAAAAAAACAGAACTGGACCAAGAGACATTAAAAAAAAAAACAGAACTGGACCAAGGAGACATTAAAAAAAAAACAGAACTGGACCAAGAGACATAAAAAAAAAACTGAACTGGACCAAGAGACAATAAAAAAAAAACAGAACTAGACCAAGGAGACATTAGAAAAAAAACAGAACTGGACCAAGAGACACTAAAAAAAAACAGAACTGGACCAAGAGACATTAAAAAAAAAAAAAAAAACTGACCAAGAGACATTAAAAAAAAAACATAACTTGACCAATATAAATTTAAAAAAAAAAACAAATGTACAAAGGATAAATTAAAAAAAAAACACAACTGTACAAAGGAGAAATTAAAAAAAAACAGAACTGGACCAAGAGACATTAAAAAAAAACAGAACTGGACAAAAAGACATTAAAAAAAAAACAGAACTGGACCAAGAGACATTAAAAAAAAAACAGAAATGGACCAAAAGACATTAAAAAAAAAACAGAACTGGACCAAGAGACATTAAAAACAACAGAACTGGACCAAGAGACATTAAAAAAAACCAGAACTGGACCAAGAGACATTAAAAAAAACAGATCTGGACCAAGAGACATTAAAAAAAAACAGAACTGGACCAAAGAGACATTAAAAAAAAACAGAACTGGACCAAGAGACATTAAAAAAAAAACAGAAATGGACCAACAAGACATAAAAAAAAAACACAACCGGACCAATACAAATTAAAAAAAACAAAAGAACTGGACCAAGAGACATTAAAAAAAAAACAGAACTGGACCAAGGAGACATTAAAAAAAAAAACAGAACTGGACCAAGAGACATTAAAAACGACAGAACTGGACCAAGAGAAATTAAAAAAAAAACAGAACTGGACCAAGAGACATTGAAAAAAAAACAGAACTGGACCTACAGACATTAAAAAAAAAACAGAACTGGACCAAGAGACATTAATAAAAAAACAGAACTGGACCAAGAGACATTAAAAAAAAAAACAGAACTGGACCAAGGAGACATTAAAAAAAAAACAGAACTGGACCAAGAGACATAAAAAAAAAACTGAACTGGACCAAGAGATATTAAAAAAAAAACAGAACTAGACCAAGGAGACATTAGAAAAAAAACAGAACTGGACCAAGAGACACTAAAAAAAAACAGAACTGGACCAAGAGACATTAAAAAAAAAAAAAAAAACTGACCAAGAGACATTAAAATAAAAACAGAACTAGACCAAGAGACATTTAAAAAATAACAGAACTGGACCAAGGAGACATTAAAAAAAAAACAGAACTGGACCAAAAGACATTAAAAAAAAAACAGAACTGGACCAAGGAGACATTAAAAAAAAACAGAACTGGACCAAGAGACATTTAAAAAAAAACAGAACTGGACCAAGAGACATTTAAAAAAAAAACAGAACTGGTCCAAGGAGACATTAAAAAAAAAACAGAACTGGACCAAGAGACATTAAAAAAAAAACAGAACTGGACCAAGGAGACATTAAAAAAAAACAGAACTGGACCAAGAGACATTAAAAAAACAACAGAACTGGACAAAAAGACATTAAAAAAAAAACAGAACTGGACCAAGAGACAATAAAAAAAAAAAACGGAACAGGACCAAAAAACATTAAAAAAAAAAACAGAACTGGACCAAGAAACATTAAAAACAACAGAACTGGACCAAGGAAACATTAAAAAAAAAACAGAACTGGACCAAGAGACAATAAAAAAAAAACAGAACTAGACCAAGGAGACATTAGAAAAAAAACAGAACTGGACCAAGAGACACTAAAAAAAAACAGAACTGGACCAAGAGACATTAAAAAAAAAAAAAAAACTGACCAATATAAATTAAAAAAAAAACAGAACTGGACCAAGAGACATTTAAAAAAAAACAGAACTGGAACAAGGAGACATTAAAAAAAAAACAGAACTGGACCAAGAGACATTAAAAAAAAAACAGAACTGGACAAAGGAGACATTAAAAAAAAAAAGAACTGTACCAAGAGACATTAAAAAATAAACTAACTGTACAAAAATAAATTAAAAAAAAAACAGAACTGGACCAATAGAAATTAAAAAAAAAACAGAACTGGACCAAAAGACATTAAAAAAAAAACAGAACTGGACCAAGAGACATTAAAAACAACAGAACTGGACCAAGAGACATTAAAAAAAAACCAGAACTGGACCAAGAGACATTAAAAAAAACAGATCTGGACCAAGAGACATTAAAAAAAAACAGAACTGGACCAAAGAGACATTAAAAAAAAACAGAACTGGACCAAGAGACATTAAAAAAAAAACAGAACTGGAACAAGAAGACATTAAAAACAAACAGAAATGGACCAAAAGAAAGTAAAAAAAACAACAGAACTGGACAAAGAGACAATAAAAAAAAAACATAACTGGACCATGGAGACATTAAAAAAAAAACAGAACTGGACCAAGAGACATTAAAAAAAAAACAGAACTGGACAAAGGAGACATTAAAAAAAAACAGAACTGGACCAAGAGACATTAAAAAAAAAAAGAACTGGACAAAAAGACATAAAAAAAAAAAAACAAATGGACCAAGAGAAATTATAAAAAAAACAGAACTGGACCAATAGACATTTAAAAAAAAACAGAACTGGACCAAGGAGAAATTAAAAAAAAAACAGAACTGGACCAAGAGACATTAAAAAAAAAACAGAACTGGACAAAGGAGACATGAAAAAAAAACAGAACTGGACCAAGAGACATTAAAAAAAAACAGAACTGGACAAAAAGACATTAAAAAAAAAAAAGAACTGGACCAAGAGACATTAAAAAAAAAACAGAACTGGACCAAAAGACATTAAAAAAAAAACAGAACTGGACCAAGAGACATTAAAAACAACAGAACTGGACCAAGAGACATTAAAAAAAAACCAGAACTGGACCAAGAGACATTAAAAAAAACAGATCTGGACCAAGAGACATTAAAAAAAAACAGAACTGGACCAAAGAGACATTAAAAAAAAACAGAACTGGACCAAGAGACATTAAAAAAAAAACAGAACTGGACCAAGAAGACATTAAAAACAAACAGAACTGGACCAAGAGACATTAAAAAAAACAACAGAACTGGACCAAGAGACATTAAAAAAAAAACAGAACTGGACCAAGGAGACATTAAAAAAAAAACAGAACTGGACCAAGAGACATTAAAAAAAAAACAGAACTGGACAAAGGAGACATTAAAAAAAAACAGAACTGGACCAAGAGACATTAAAAAAAAACAGAACTGGACAAAAAGACATTTAAAAAAAAACAGAACTGGACCAAGAGACATTAAAAAAAAAACAGAACTGGACCAAAAGACATTAAAAAAAAAACAGAACTGGACCAAGAGACATTAAAAACAACAGAACTGGACCAAGAGACATTAAAAAAAAACCAGAACTGGACCAAGAGACATTAAAAAAAACAGATCTGGACCAAGAGACATTAAAAAAAAACAGAACTGGACCAAAGAGACATTAAAAAAAAACAGAACTGGACCAAGAGACATTAAAAAAAAAACAGAACTGGACCAAGAAGACATTAAAAACAAACAGAACTGGACCAAGAGACATTAAAAAAAACAACAGAACTGGACCAAGAGACATTAAAAAAAAAACAGAACTGGACCAAGGAGACATTAAAAAAAAAAACAGAACTGGACCAAGAGACATTAAAAACGACAGAACTGGACCAAGAGAAATTAAAAAAAAAACAGAACTGGACCAAGAGACATTGAAAAAAAAACAGAACTGGACCTACAGACATTAAAAAAAAAACAGAACTGGACCAAGAGACATTAATAAAAAAACAGAACTGGACCAAGAGACATTAAAAAAAAAAACAGAACTGGACCAAGGAGACATTAAAAAAAAAACAGAACTTGACCAAGAGAAATAAAAAAAAAACTGAACTGTAACAATATATATTAAAAAAAAAACAGAACTAGAACAATGATAAATTATAAAAAAAACAGAACTGGACCAAGAGACACTAAAAAAAAACAGAACTGGACCAAGAGACATTAAAAAAAAAAAAAAAAACTGACCAAGAGACATTAAAATAAAAACATAACTGGACCAAGAGACATTTAAAACAAAACAGCACTGTAACAAGTATACATTAAAAAAACAACAGAACTGGACCAAAAGACATTAAAAAAAAAACAGAACTGGACCAAGGAGACATTAAAAAAAAACAGAACTGTACAAAAAGACATAAAAAAAAAAAAAGAAAACGACCAAGAGACAAATAAAAAAAAAACAGAACTGGACCAAGGAGACATTAAAAAAAAAACAGAACTGGACCAAGAGACATTAAAAAAAAACAGAACTGGACCAAGGAGACAATAAAAAAAAACAGAACTGGACCAAGAGACATTAAAAAAACAACAGAACTGGACAAAAAGACATTAAAAAAAAAACAGAACTGGACCAAGAGACAATAAAAAAAAAAAACGGAACTGGACCAAAAAACATTAAAAAAAAAACAGAACTGGACCAAGAAACATTAAAAACAACAGAACTGGACCAAGGAAACATTAAAAAAAAAACAGAACTGGACCAAGAGACAATAAAAAAAAAACAGAACTAGACCAAGGAGACATTAGAAAAAAAACAGAACTGGACCAAGAGACACTAAAAAAAAAACATAACTGTACCAAGAGACATTAAAAAAAAAAAAAAAAATTACAAAGAGACAATAAAAAAAAAACACAACTGGACCACGAGAAATTTAAAAAAAAACAGAACTGGAACAAGGATACATTAAAAAAAAAACAGAACTGGACCAAGAGACATTAAAAAAAAAACAGAACTGGACAAAGGAGAAATGAAAAAAAAAAATAAATGGACCAAGAGACAATAAAAAAAAACATAACTGGACAAAAATAAATAAAAAAAAAAAACAACTGGACCAATATACATTAAAAAAAACAGAACTGGACCAAGAGACATTAAAAAAAAAACAGAACTGGACCAAGAGACATTAAAAACAACAGAACTGGACCAAGAGACATTAAAAAAAAACAAGAACTGGACCAAGAGACATTAAAAAAAACAGATCTGGACCAAGAGACATTAAAAAAAAACAGAACTGGACCAAAGAGACATTAAAAAAAAACAGAACTGGACCAAGAGACATTAAAAAAAAAAAAGAACTGGACAAAGAAGACATTAAAAACAAACAGAACTGGACCAATATAAATTAAAAAAAACAACAGAACTGGACCAAGTTACATTAAAAAAAAAACAGAACTGGACCAAGGAGACATTAAAAAAAAAACAGAACTGGACCAAGAGACATTAAAAAAAAAACAGAACTGGACAAAGGAGACATTAAAAAAAAACAGAACTGGACCAAGAGACATTAAAAAAAAACAGAACTGGACAAAAAGACATTAAAAAAAAAACAGAACTGGACCAAGAGACATTAAAAAAAAAACAGAACTGGACCAAGAGACATTTAAAAAAAAACAGAACTGGACCAAGGAGACATTAAAAAAAAAACAGAACTGGACCAAGAGACATTAAAAAAAAAACAGAACTGGACAAAGGAGACATTAAAAAAAAACAGAACTGGACCAAGAGACATTAAAAAAAAACAGAACTGGACAAAAAGACATTAAAAAAAAAACAGAACTGGACCAAGAGACATTAAAAAAAAAACAGAACTGGACCAAAAGACATTAAAAAAAAAACATAACTGGACCAAGAGACATTAAAAACAACAGAACTGGACCAAGAGACATTAAAAAAAAACCAGAACTGGACCAAGAGACATTAAAAAAAACAGATCTGGACCAAGAGACATTAAAAAAAAACAGAACTGGACCAAAGAGACATTAAAAAAAAACAGAACTGGACCAAGAGACATTAAAAAAAAAAAAACACTGGACCAAGAAGAAATTAAAAAAAAAAACAAATGGACCAAAATAAATTAAAAAAAAAAACAGAACTGGACCAAGATACATTAAAAAAAAAACAGAACTGGACCAAGGAGACATTAAAAAAAAAACAGAACTGGACCAAGAGACATTAAAAAAAAAACAGAACTGGACAAAGGAGACATTAAAAAAAAAAAGAACTGGACCAAGAGACATTAAAAAAAAAAAGAAATTGACAAAAACACATTAAAAAAAAAACAGAAATGGACCAAGAGACATTAAAAAAAAAACAGAACTGGACCAAAAGACATTAAAAAAAAAACAGAACTGGACCAAGAGACATTAAAAACAACAGAACTGGACCAAGAGACATTAAAAAAAAACCAGAACTGGACAAAGAGAAATTAAAAAAAACAGCACTTGACCAATAGACATTTAAAAAAAACACAACTTGACCAAATATAAATTAAAAAAAAACATAAAATGACCAACATACATTAAAAAAAAAACAGAACTGGACCAAGAAGACATTAAAAACAAACAGAACTGGACCAAGAGACATTAAAAAAAACAACAGAACTGGACCAAGAGACATTAAAAAAAAAACAGAACTGGACCAAGGAGACATTAAAAAAAAAACAGAACTGGACCAAGAAGACATTAAAAACAAACAGAACTGGACCAAGAGACATTAAAAAAAACAACAGAACTGGACCAAGAGACATTAAAAAAAAAACAGAACTGGACCAAGGAGACATTAAAAAAAAAACAGAACTGGACCAAGAGACATTAAAAAAAAAACAGAACTGGACAAAGGAGACATTAATAAAAAAACAGAACTGGACCAAGAAACATTAAAAAAAAAAACAGAACTGGACCAAAAGACATTAAAAAAAAAACAGAACTGGACCAAGGAGACATTAAAAAAAAACAGAACTGGACCATGAGACATTTAAAAAAAAACAGAACTGGACCAAGAGACATTTAAAAAAAAAACAGAACTGGACCAAGGAGACATTAAAAAAAAACAGAACTGGACCAAGAGACATTAAAAAAACAACAGACCTGGACAAAAAGACATTAAAAAAAAAACAGAACTGGACCAAGAGACAATAAAAAAAAAAAACAGAACTGGACCAAAAAACATTAAAAAAAAACAGAACTGGACCAAGAGACATTAAAAACAACAGAACTGGACCAAGGAAACATTAAAAAAAAAACAGAACTGGACCAAGAGACAATAAAAAAAAAACAGAACTAGACCAAGGAGACATTCGAAAAAAAACAGAACTGGACCAAGAGACACTAAAAAAAAAACAGAACTGGACCAAGAGACATTAAAAAAAAAACAGAACTGGACCAAGGAGACATTAAAAAAAAACAGAACTGGACCAAGAGATATTAAAAAAAAAACAGAACTGTACAAAAAGACATTAAAAAAAAAACAGAACTGGACCAAGAGACATTAAAAAAAAAACAGAACTGGACCAAAAGACATTAAAAAAAAAACAGAACTGGACCAAGAGACATTAAAAACAACAGAACTGGACCAAGAGACATTAAAAAAAAACCAGAACTGGACCAAGAGACATTAAAAAAAACAGAACTGGACCAAGAGACAAAAAAAAAAAAAAGAAAAGGACCAAAAAGACAATAAAAAAAAACCAACCGGACCAATAGACATTAAAAAAAAAACCCAACTGGACCAAGAAGACATTAAAAAAAAACAGAACTGGACCAAGAGACATTAAAAAAAACAACAGAACTGGACCAAGAGACATTAAAAAAAAAACAGAACTGGACCAAGGAGACATTAAAAAAAAAACAGAACTGGACCAAGAGACATTAAAAACAACAGAACTGGACCAAGAGAAATTAAAAAAAAAACAGAACTGGACCAAGAGACATTGAAAAAAAAAAAGAACTGGACCTAAAGACATTAAAAAAAAAACAAAACTGGACAAAAAGACATTAAAAAAAAAAAAAACAAATGCACAAAGAGACAAAAAAAAAAAAACATAACAGGACCATGAGACATTAAAAAAAAAAACAGAACTGGACCAAGGAGACATTAAAAAAAAAACAGAACTGGACCAAGAGACATAAAAAAAAAACTGAACTGGACCAAGAGATATTAAAAAAAAAACAGAACTAGACCAAGGAGACATTAGAAAAAAAACAGAACTGGACCAAAAGACACTAAAAAAAAACAGAACTGGACCAAGAGGCATTAAAAAAAAAACAGAACTGGACCAAGAGACATTTAAAAAATAACAGAACTGGACCAAGGAGACATTAAAAAAAAAACAGAACTGGACCAAAAGACATTAAAAAAAAAACAGAACTGGACCAAGGAGACATTAAAAAAAAACAGAACTGGACCAAGAGACATTTAAAAAAAAACAGAACTGGACCAAGAGACATTTAAAAAAAAAACAGAACTGGACCAAGGAGACATTAAAAAAAAAACAGAACTGGACCAAGAGACATTAAAAAAAAAACAGAACTGGACCAAGGAGACATTAAAAAAAAACAGAACTGGACCAAGAGACATTAAAAAAACAACAGAACTGGACAAAAAGACATTAAAAAAAAAACAGAACTGGACCAAGAGACAATAAAAAAAAAAAACGGAACTGGACCAAAAAACATTAAAAAAAAAACAGAACTGGACCAAGAGACATTAAAAACAACAGAACTGGACCAAGGAAACATTAAAAAAAAACAGAACTGGACCAAGAGACAATAAAAAAAAAACAGAACTAGACCAAGGAGACATTAGAAAAAAAACAGAACTGGACCAAGAGACACTAAAAAAAAACAGAACTGGACCAAGAGACATTAAAAAAAAAAAAAAAACTGACCAAGAGACATTAAAAAAAAAACAGAACTGGACCAAGAGACATTTAAAAAAAAACAGAACTGGACCAAGGAGACATTAAAAAAAAAACAGAACTGGACAAATACACATTAAAAAAAAAACAGAACTGGACAAAGGAGACATTAAAAAAAAACAGAACTGGACCAAGAGACATTAAAAAAAAACAGAACTGGACAAAAAGACATTAAAAAAAAAACAGAACTGGACCAAGAGACATTAAAAAAAAAACAGAACTGGACCAAAAGACATTAAAAAAAAAAACAGAACTGGACCAAGAGACATTAAAAACAACAGAACTGGACCAAGAGACATTAAAAAAAAACCAGAACTGGACCAAGAGACATTAAAAAAAACAGATCTGGACCAAGAGACATTAAAAAAAAACAGAACTGGACCAAAGAGACATTAAAAAAAAACAGAACTGGACCAAGAGACATTAAAAAAAAAACAGAACTGGACCAAGAAGACATTAAAAACAAACAGAACTGGACCAAGAGACATTAAAAAAAAAAACAGAACTGGACCAAGAGACATTAAAAAAAAAACAGAACTGGACAAAGGAGAAATTAAAAAAAAAACAGAACTGGACCAAGATAAATTAAAAAAAAAACAGAACTGGACAAAGGAGACATTAAAAAAAAACAGAACTGGACCAAGAGACATTAAAAAAAAACAGAACTGGACAAAAAGACATTAAAAAAAAAACAGAACTGGACCAAGAGACATTAAAAAAAAAACAGAACTGGACCAAAAGACATTAAAAAAAAAACAGAACTGGACCAAGAGACATTAAAAAAAACAGAACTGGACCAAGAGACATTAAAAAAAAACCAGAACTGGACCAAGAGACATTAAAAAAAACAGATCTGAACCAAGAGACATTAAAAAAAAACAGAACTGGACCAAAGAGACATTAAAAAAAAACAGAACTGGACCAAGAGACATTAAAAAAAAAACAGAACTGGACCAAGAAGACATTAAAAACAAACAGAACTGGACCAAGAGACATTAAAAAAAACAACAGAACTGGACCAAGAGACATTAAAAAAAAAACAGAACTGGACCAAGGAGACATTAAAAAAAAAACAGAACTGGACCAAGAAGACATTAAAAACAAACAGAACTGGACCAAGAGACATTAAAAAAAACAACAGAACTGGACCAAGAGACATTAAAAAAAAAACAGAACTGGACCAAGGAGACATTAAAAAAAAAACAGAACTGGACCAAGAGACATTAAAAAAAAAACAGAACTGGACAAAGGAGACATTAATAAAAAAACAGAACTGGACCAAGAGACATTAAAAAAAAAAACAGAACTGGACCAAAAGACATTAAAAAAAAAACAGAACTGGACCAAGGAGACATTAAAAAAAAACAGAACTGGACCATGAGACATTTAAAAAAAAACAGAACTGGACCAAGAGACATTTAAAAAAAAAACAGAACTGGACCAAGGAGACAATAAAAAAAAACAGAACTGGACCAAGAGACATTAAAAAAACAACAGACCTGGACAAAAAGACATTAAAAAAAAAACAGAACTGGACCAAGAGAAAATAAAAAAAAAAAACAGAACTGGACCAAAAAACATTAAAAAAAAACAGAACTGGACCAAGAGACATTAAAAAAAAAACAGAACTGGACCAAGAAGACATTAAAAACAAACAGAACTGGACCAAGAGACATTAAAAAAAACAACAGAACTGGACCAAGAGACATTAAAAAAAAAACAGAACTGGACCAAGGAGACATTAAAAAAAAAACAGAACTGGACCAAGAAGACATTAAAAACAAACAGAACTGGACCAAGGAAACATTAAAAAAAAAACAGAACTGGACCAAGAGACAATAAAAAAAAAACAGAACTAGACCAAGGAGACATTCGAAAAAAAACAGAACTGGACCAAGAGACACTAAAAAAAAAACAGAACTGGAACAATAGAAATTAAAAAAAAAAAAAAAACTGACCAAGAGACATTAAAAAAAAAACAGAACTGGACCAAGAGACATTTAAAAAAAAACAGAATTGGACCAAGGAGACATTAAAAAAAAAACAGAACTGGACCAAGAGACATTAAAAAAAAAACAGAACTGGACCAAGGAGACATTAAAAAAAAACAGAACTGGACCAAGAGATATTAAAAAAAAAACAGAACTGGACCAAAAGACATTAAAAAAAAAACAGAACTGGACCAAGAGACATTAAAAACAACAGAACTGGCCGACGGAGACATTAAAAAAAAAACAGAACTGGACCTAAAGACATTAAAAAAAACAGAACTGGACCAAGAGACATTAAAAAAAAAACAGAACTGGACCAAGGATACATTAAAAAAAAAACAGAACTGGACAAAGAGAAATTAAAAAAAAAACAGAACTGGACCAAGAGACATAAAAAAAAAACTGAACTGGACCAAGAGACATTAAAAAAAAAACAGAACTGGACCAAGGAAACATAAAAAAAAAACAGAACTGGACCAAGAGACAATAAAAAAAAAACAGAACTGGACCAAGGAGACATTAGAAAAAAAACAGAACTGGACCAAGAGACACTAAAAAAAAACAGAACTGGACCAAGAGACATTAAAAAAAATAAATAAACTGACCAAGAGACACTAAAAAAAAACAGAACTGGACCAAGAGACATTAAAAAAAAACAGAACTGGACCAAGAGTCATCAAATTAAACAAAACAATAGTTCTCAAACTATTAAACTGCAAAGATAAAGTAGAAATAATTAAAAGTTCTGGAAAATTAAAAAGATAAGAACATTTATATAAACGAAGATTTATGTGGCGAAACAATAAAAATACGAAAGAAACTGAAAGAAAAAGTGTTAAACGAAAGAGCATTAGAAAAATACGCTGTAATTTCGTATGTCAAGCTTATTGTTCGAGAATGGAAACAGAAGAAAATCGATGAAGTATCAAAATTTTTTAGTTTTACTGTTTTGATTATTTTTTAAATGTCTTTTTAAATTAAATTTTATAAAAATAAAACATTCATTTCAAAAAGGGAAAATAAAAAAAAAAATTCTTTTATATCAAAGTTTTAAAATCAAATTTAAGAGTCAAATCAAATAAACAATTTTGAGTTAAATACTTTTAATTTTTTTCAAACTCATGATTTTGTCCTTGATAAAGGATCGGATCCTGATTCAAACTATTTTAATGAAGCAGATGTTTCATTAAAATAGTTTATCATATAATATAAATATTATATATATTTATTATATAATAGATGCTATTAAATGAGGAGTGGACTTGCAAAACCTGATAATTCACTTTTTTGTCATTTCGAGATAATTGGCAAAAACTGTTTTCAGAAAATCTGTTTGTTATGCAGTTGTAATTGAAACACTATTGTATGCATATTAATAAAACAATGTTTTGAACAGATATTGGTAAATTCTAATCTGCAGAATCAGATTTAAAACGAATATAAACTTTTTTTTATCTGGTTTTGCATGTCAAAAGGTTTTTACTCGGTTTTGCTCAGGAAAAATGGTTTAGCTTAGTTTTAAGACTATACTTTTATTATTAAAAAATATTTGTGTTGTTTAAGAAAACATCCAAAGATTACTGTAATAACTAGTAAATCAAAAAAAAATTCTTTTTTCAAATCCATGCTTTATGCAAGCAGAATTCTGTTGGGCCTAGAAATTCTTTTTTTGTTATCTTTTGTAGAAGGAAAAATAACTGTTACGTTTTTAAATTTTTTTTTTATTAATTTAGTGTTCTTATGGGGAAATACAAATAAAATTTTTGTTAACTTAATTAACTTTTTTTGGTCAAATTTTTCCATTTCCTTGTATTGTCATCGAAAATGATTAAGTGTGCAAAATTTGTGCAAAATTGGTTGAGAAAAAAGCTTTCAAAAATTGATTTCAAATTTTGTGGCACACAAACATATATATATAGAAAGTAACCTTATATAAAGCATGGAAAAAATCATGAAACTTTGTTACAAACATCATTTGGCAATGTTATAATTGATTTTAAAAAAATTTTAAACAAAAAACAAAACAATAAAAAGCAAAAACAATTTAAACAAAATTTTTTTAAACAAATAAACAGTTTTTAAAAATTTAACTTGTCATAATCTTGTTTGAAATTTTAACAAAAATCAAACTCTAAGACCAATGTCTTCTTCATCGCAGTCACAGTCCTCAACAACGGAGCGTTTTCATCTTGTATTGTAGCGGTTGATGTCAAGATTGAATAGACTTCAGTTCCCGGAATGTTTTTCCAATCAGGACCATACAAAACTGCAAGCAAATAATGAATGTCTTTGAGCTTCGGTGCACTGATTGGACGCATTCCTGATATTACTAATGGATTGAATGTGTGAGATTTTCCACGTTTAAGAAGTTGTATTGGTTTTCCTAAATCACTCTTGTAGTTCATTTCTGACTGAATGGTGACATAAACTTTTCTTTTGCTTGTGAAATGTTTTTGCAAAATGATGCGTTTAAGTTCTTGAAATCCGTTCAATGTTTTATATGTCGAAGTACAAGATTTTTTCCAGTCTTTCACAAACCATTCCCGATTAACAGTGTTCACTGTATTGCAATGTTTAAAGAAAATATCATGGAAACCGCTCGGTTCTAAAATTTCAGTGTTGACTTTAAGATCCTTTTCTATGCGACCAAACAATCTGTCGCATGGTAGAAATGAGTGTCCCCTTACAAGAAATATTAGCTCAACTTTAGTCACATGTTGTGGCGAATTAAACAGCCATGATTGTACCATTCCTAACATGATAATGTTTTTATTTTGACCTCTACAGCCATCACTAACAAGTCGAATAGTGTCAACAGCTTCATTAAAAGTTAAGGAATTAGATAACTTAGTTGTTAAGTAGTGGAAAACGGCACTTGCTATTTCATTTGATCCTCTTCCCGACTGAGACTCTAACCAAGTGTATGAGTGATTGGAATTGTTATTCAAATCACATAAACCGAAATTGTACAAACTTAATTGCCTGGAGTAGTAGGCTTCTTGCAAAGTAACTCTAGGAAGCGATTGGACTTGTTGCAAGTCATAAGCAAGTGTGTAGACATTATTTTTGGTTTTTTTTAGAATACTATAAAAAGCTTTTGCTCTTAGTTTGTGTACTCTTAGCTTAACAATAAGATTAACTTTCTCGTTTCCTTTAATATTTTTAAGGAGATTTTTGAGATGCACATGTTGTGCATGTATCTGAAGCTGGTGCTTTGAATGATATATTGAATTCTCCAACAAAGTCTCGGTAAAACATTTTGTAAGATATAGACAGATCCCTCTGCTGCTGCTGACCTAGTGATTTTTTGAAAATCTTGTACACATTATTAATACTTTTTAGTTGAGTTGGCAGATACAGTCTTACGCTTTTGTTTCTCCCATAATGGCTCTCTGTTGCTCGCAGACTTCTAATAAAGTTTCTTATCGCTTCTTTTTTTTTTTCATTTTTAATTCCTACTCTGTTTCCGCCTCGATTCTCCTTAGCTGGCTCGCCTGATGTGTAGTGGCGGGATATTATTCCGGACAATCGACTTGTTTTCACCGGATGCACAGCTTTTAAAAAGTTAAAAAGTTGTTTACAGACACGAATTTCGGACTGCTCCTTTGGAATGTAGAATTGTGCTGAGAAAGTTCTGCTCTTGGTCTTGATATTGTTAGTTTGTTTTGATTTTTCAGATCGTGTATGCAGAAGAATAATGTTATCTTGTGTAAATATTTCACAAGACTTGAATATTTCTGACGAAAATTCCAAACATCGTTGACGTCAATTTCTTCGCACTTGTACATACTAGCATTTTTCTTGTTTCTTCCATTATGATTGCATGTTGGTGCTCATTGAAATTCATTACCCACAGAATATCTGTGAAGAAATGCAAAAATTATGTTTATTACATTTGTTTTAATATTGTTATCTTTGCAATAAATTATTTTATCAATACCTAATAATTATGGTAGGTCTACTGTTGTTGGTGCAAAAATAAAAAGTTGCTTCTAAAGTGTAATAATTTGGTTTGGTTGTATCTTTTTTTAGCAGACCAATCAAAAAAACCCTAACTACAATATTAAATTTTTTGGTTACATAATATCATTGCTATCTATATATTTGTACGACATCTGATCAAGAAAGAACAAATTACTAGTTGACTCAACTGGTAATTCTTTGTTTTTTCTTGATCAGATGTAGAACAAAATCATAGATAGCACTGATATTTTAGTAATAATAATAAAAATGTTTCTCATTAAAAACAGAAAGAACGACCTATGTACAATAGGCTTTTCATTAGGCAGATAGGGCTTTTTATGCAAATAGGGCTTTTTATGCAGATAGGACTTTTCATGCAAATAGGGTTTTGTTTGTTTTGATATCGTTTTTTGTAGATAGGGTGTTAGCAATTCGCCCCATTTAACAAACATTCATAGGTGTAGAGCCTCCAATTTTATGGAGCAGATAGATGATGTCATAACGAGCATTTCTGAATAAAAAAGTCGTTTTTGAGATTAGCAAGTTAGGGCCTTCTTATTTTGGAGGACAGAGTACTTTGTTAATTAACTAATTGTTAGGCGGCATTGGCTCCCAGCTGTATCAGACCGAATGGGAATTGGATGGGGATGGTCTGCCATAAACCATGTTAAAACATTATGCATGTGCATGCAAAAATAAGATAATAAGTCATGCGATTCAGCATAAACAATTTAACATACTAAAACATTATTAGCCTACCTTTGTTTCTTAACAATGCTCCGTCGAGACCCTCGTGCAACACGTTTTCGTGTACCTCTGTTGGCTTCCCCAACGAGAACAGTGCCGTCAAAATCCGCATTATTAATAATATTGATATTTGGTACAACGTCCGCCATCTTTGCAACTGCTTGTCATCTGATAAAACTGCTTTCTGATTGGCTGTACTATTTATCTGGTTTTGCATGGAACATAAAAAATAAATTATCAGGTTTTGCATGGACTACTTAATTTTAGCCACTGAATTTGTGATAGAAATATTGGATTCTGCATGTCCTGAATTATTTTCCTGATGCAAAATTACAAGAGCTATCCAGTGGTGTGCGCAAGTCAGATTTTTTGAAAAAGTGAATTATCAGGTTTTGCAAGTCCATTCCTCAAATAACTGTTCTTATTTTTATAACAACGAAATAAAAGAATTTATTGAGCGAGATCACTTTAATGTGGTACATTATAACATAAGAAGTTTAAAAAATAAGTTTTTAACTTTTTGCAATAATATTGAGGAAATGTTCAATATTTTTAGCGTCATTTTCATTACAGAAACCTGGTGTAGCTCTGACAATGTTAAATCTAATTCAAATTTCTATCTTCCAGGTTTTAAAATCATACACTTAGCACGTCATACTAATAAGCGCGGAGGTAGAGCTTTATTTTACGTAAACGAAAAAATGAGGTTTATAAATAGGCCTGACATGAGTTTTTCTAATGTCGACAAAGAAGTTCTAACGATCGAAATTTTAGCCAAAAAACCCAAAAATATACTTTTAAGTTGTTGCTACCGACCACCAGCTGGGGACATTAACAATTTTAATTCATTTATCAATACAAAAATAATAAAGAAAAGAACTAAAGAAAAGAAATTAGGCTACATAATCGGTGACATTAACTTAAATGCGTTTGAATATTACGCAAATTCCATGTATTTGAAAATTGTGCAATTCCATTGACAAACAAACCAACTAGAATAACTTTAACATCCAGCTTCATTAATAGATAACGCAATAATGACAGATATATTTAATGCATCTCTTAAAAAGGGTATAATTAAAAATAACATCTCAGATCATTTTCCAATTTTTTTCTCAATAAATGTTGATACTGAATTAGCGCCCAAACTAAAACAAGTTTTCATTAAACGCCGTTTTAATGCAGCAAATGTTACGTCATTCAAAGAACAATTTTCGTTGCTTCACCGGTGTCACGTTAAATAAGTAGATCGTTAAATAAGTAGACAAAATGATATTCTGCGCATGCGTTAGTTTACGGATACTTATTTAACGTATTAAGTCACGTTAAATAAGTAGATCGTTAAATAAGTAGACAAACTGAACAATTGAGGCATTTTGCTAACCCAGACGAACAAATTTAAAAAAAAACATACGTTAACCGAACTAAAAGCATTTCCTTTGCCATGCGAATTGTTATTACTTAAGGGCATTTTTATAGTGATAATTTACTACTTTTAATAATATTTAACTCACGACGTATATTCTAATCGCAATTTATATCTTTATAGTATAGTATGACAAGAAACATATTTTTAAGAAAAAGCTTTTTGATAGGCCATTCACCCGTATTAAAGATATTAAATAAAATAGTCATCTCACAAGGAAGTTTATTGTATTCCTAAATAATTTAACTGTGCATATTAGCAAAATATTTTACGTTAAATTATTTATCCTTAACACTTAAACTTAATGATTGTAAAATTTGTAATTGTTACTTGATTCTACGCAAATAAATAGTAAGGACAGCATTCTGATGTTATCCCAGAAAAAAGAAAAGAGAATTTATTAATTCGTGTCTAGCCTTTTTTTGTGTGTTAATTTACCTCTTCAAAGCCGAAAAAGACACTACAGTCAAGGAGGCTGCTTTAGTTGTTGTTACAACCCTCTCTCAACTCTATAACTTCGAAACACAAACCATGACGATCAAGATCGCTACGCGGAGAAACAAGTTGAGCGCGGTACTGCCAAGGACGTGGTGGCGATCGAACTCAGAACACTTTTTGATTATGAGGCGAGCGCTCTACCACTACACCACTATTGTACTACCGTTGAATAACAACCTAGACGGGTATTATTCGACGATTTTAGCGATCTTAATGTATGCATAGCGCAATAATAATAAAATGTGACTTAGTTTACTATTTCTTACTATGAGAATGTTTTAAATACAAACGATATTAAAGAAACGACACACTTCATGCTACACTAAAACTTTATTTGGAAAATAAAATCAATATAATAATATCCTTACACATCAATGAGAAAAATAATATCCTTACACAATATAAATAGCAAAATAAAACAACATGGTTTTTAAGTCCTTTTGAAAAAATTTAACTTGGTTGAAACTTGGGCATTTTCGGAAGAAATTCGATTTTTCCACATGGAATTACAAGCCTACATAGAATAGAAATATAGTATAATATAAATAGTATCATAAAATCACAACGAATAAATAAAACAATTATAAAAATGCTTTTGTGCCAGAAGAGTACTTAATAAATGCATTGATTAATGTATGTCAATAAATTGATTTACAAAATGAACTCTAATTGAAGGATTTGAATTTTTAAATCAAATAAATGTTAAAAATGTTAAAACAGCCATATCTTTGATGGGCGGACATAAGAGTATAACTGCAAAAGTGTAAATTTTCAGGAGAGCAAAAAAACATTATTATGAACCCAATTATTTTGCTACAGAAGTCATATTTTGAGAAATGGGTTATTACTTTTATTCTGTTTGAACCGAATGGTGTAACTATACTGTTAAAACCATTGATGTCGGCATACACAAGACACATTTTCTCATATAAACCATTAAATGGTCAAAAATGCAGTTATACACTTATGTCCGCCCATCAAAGATATATCAACATGCCAGAATAGTCTATACTTTCACAATATGCTATAAAAAATTGATCAAATATCTCATTATAATTAAAAATTACATAGCCATTCTTTATAAATACTACTTTTGGTGTAGTTGTAATAGTAGCTATAATCAACTGCAACTGCAACAAAATGTATGTAAATAAAGAACTGACTTTAATAACTGTACCTATTGACTATATCTTATATCAACAACCCTAGTTGAATAACTGATGACAGTAAGAAAAAAACAACTACAAAGTGAGCAAAACAAATCATCATGCCAATAACAAAATAAAGAACAAACAATAGTTGACCTAAATTAACCAATTGTATAACTTTAGACATCTATAAGACACTTACAAAAATAAATTAAGTAATGAATTTTTTAAATATTAACTAGAACATAAGGTACATAAACAAATCAACAATAAAAAACAAAAAAAACATATTTATGTATATTGATTGAATTTAAATATTCAAATATGTCATAAAAACAAAAACAGTAGAAATAACAGGATATATTCACAACATTGATAGTACTAAAGACAAACTGTTTATGACAGTATAACACAGTAACAAAAGGAAACATCTCTAATTTACCATTCTCAATACATTTCAGGTAATGCTACCGCGTGTCATTATCTTTTTATATAACTAAACTTAGGTTGATACTGCTACACAAAACCATTGCATTTCTTTCTAAGAAAAAATCACAATCATTTTAATGTGCAACTCTATGCATTAACAATGGCACATCACCTTTACTTAAACTATTAAAGAGTGAATCATAAAACTAAACACACTTCCAATGTAAAACAACATCAGGACACATTACTTAGAAACACCCAATATGATTTTCTAACATTAATCATTTGCATACAACTGTAACTTTCTGAAAGACCACATGAATTAAAACAACTAAAAATGCAAAAAATCCAGATATTTTAAACTTGGAAACCCAAACATTTTAGAAAACTGATATAAAAACAAACTTTGTGCTATATCAATCAAGGTATCATCAAGCCAGCAAGGTGAGTCTCTTAAAATATCTAAGGCCTTGTCTTTAGACTGTATTGACAAACTTTAAAGAAAACTTTAGAAAATTTTGAACTTCGACAGCCCCTTTTTACAACGATACTATCATTAACAAATAGCTTTTTTCAAACCTTTACCGCTACCAGTTTAAACTCTGAACCTTTTTCTTATTGATTGGTTTAAGGAAAATAAGCAGACTTTATCAAATAATCTAAAATTTTAGAGTTTTTTGAAGAGAACCAAAAATCTATAAAATAAAGTAGTTGCATAAATTGTTAATTTTTCAATATATTTACTTCAATTATCAGTAATTGTAATAATATATTTTTTTCAAGTTTTATTAAGGCAAGAGGTCCAATAAGGTCTAAGGGAAGTTTGTGTACCTATAGCCAGATTGTTTTAGTGCCCAAATTCAAGTCCCCAGACTTGTCTAAAGAAGGCAAAACTGATACGATCACATCTCTATACTAATTACTTTGTATTAGTATAAGTATATTGACTTATACTAATAAAATTCCATCAAGTAAAAGGGTTTGAAAATTAGTAACCCTAGGTACAATAAGCTTTTTTTTAAACTGTACCTAGGGTCACTTTCTGAAAATTAGATTCAAATCCATAATAAATTTACAGTTAATTTGGTCTTAGATTGTTTTCAATAAGTATTTCTAGTAATACTTAATTGCAACTCTTAAATACATAACAAAATTGACTAATAGTTCTGAGCAAAATCGACAAATAAGTCAATGCATAAAATGGAAGTCCCAAAACAACTGTGATTTTTGAGATGCTGAGACATAGTATAAAATTAACTTCAGAAACATAAAATAATATAAAATATACAATAATAATAAACTCTTAATCATAAATTATATAAAAGTTTAACTTAAATAGTGGGTTATATATACACATACCACAAAGTTGACACTTTTTTATTATAATAATTTATTATTCCATCATAGACTGCTAAACATCTTCAACAGAGTAATTATAGACTCGCATTTTAATTATATAATTTAAAAAAATTTTAAAACATGATTATTTTTGTTTTTTGAGTTTATACCTAACGGAAGCAAGGCTACTTATTTAACGATAGATTTAACCTACCTAACGGAAGCTTTGCGCTGTATCTGCGCAGGCGTTACGCTTGCGCAGAACTGACTGTCTACTTATTTAACGATCTACTTATTTAACGCGACACCGGAACCATATTAATACTTTCTTTAACGCAAATTTATGTTTTAACTCATTTTATAAAACTTTCTTTGAAATATATGGATGCAAGCTTTCCGAGGAAAAAAATAACTTTAACAAATAAATGTATCAAATCACCTAGGATTACATAATATAAGATAATTTATAAAAATTATATAAAGCGATTCGAGAGTCAAAGAAAAAACTTTTACAAAAATACTACGCAAACTTGCTAAATAAATTCAAACATAATTCAAAGCGCACATGGCAAATTTTAAATGAAATTACAGGAAATCATAAAATAAAAACATGCAACTTGCCTAAAGTTATCAAAGTTAACATTAACTTTGTATTTAATCCATCCATGTAACTCAACAAAAAATATTGATATTTCATTAAAGAATTTGATATTGCATATAAAATGTTAAAAGTTAATAAAGCCATAGTCGATATAAATGGTAACATTATAATCGATTCATATGAGATAATAAAAGCTTTTCTCTTTCAGATTTTTCGGTGCGCAATAAAGCAAGGAACTTTTCTCGATCAACTTAAAATAGCTATATTTAAAGGAGGAGAAGTGTCTAACATAACAAATTATCATCCAATTTCTGTTCTATCTGCCTTTCCAAAATTTAAGAAAGAATCCTTTACAATAGGTTATACGAACATCTTTCTATTAATAAAATTTTACACAATAATCAATACGGATTTAAAAAAGATAACTCCACAGAACACGCGATACTTCATCTAACACGAAATATCGCGGATTCGTTTGAAAAATCTCAATTCACTCTTGGAATTTTTATAGACTTGTCCAAAGCCATTGATACCATAGATCATTCAATTCTTATTAAAAAACTAGAGCATTATGGAATCACAGGAAATTTTTTAAATTTACTAAAGAGTTACTTAAAGAATCGTAAGCAGTTTATCCAAATCAATGGTTCCTTGTCTAAAAAGTTTTTGAGTATAACCTGTGGAGTTCCACAGGGATCTATACTGAGATCTCTTCTTTTTCTTATTTACATTAACGATTACTTTAAGCCACTAAATTAACAACAGTAATGTATGCTGAAAAATGTATTTAATGTTCTTTGTTTTATGTTTAAATGTAAAGCAAGTATAACTCCGATATCATTCCATAATTTATATTTGATCAAAAAGAAAACTATATATAACTTAAGAAATGATAATTTGATTTACCAACCTTATTCACATACAAATTTCGGAAGATCCTTTATTTCATATCGTGGCGCTTTTCTGTGGAACAAAACTTTTAAAAGTAAACTAAAAAAATTGTAATCTCACTAGATAACGAACGTGTATATTTTTAAGCTCGGTTTTTTGTTTCTTTTTTGTTTTTTTGTTTTTTTGTTTTTTTGTTTTTTTTGTTTTTTGTTTTTTGTTAATTAACGGGTGGCCCAAGATAAATGGCATAGGTAGTATTTTTATTATAACTTTGTTATTTTTTAAGCTAGAAAAGTGAATTTTTTTTTAAAGATTTATTATTAAATTCTCTACAAAACGACGTGATTTATTTAATGTAAATAGTCTCCTTTTTTTTTTGACATACGATATAAGCGATTGGTCCAACTAGTACAACTTTCTAAAGCTACATTTACTCTAATGTTTTTTACAGCTCGTTTAAGTTCTTGAATGTTAATTTTGATTTAATTTTATTCCATTTCATTTGGTGGACGAGTTCATCCCATATTGAGTAATCTAAAGGATTGAGATCGGGGGAATTTGGAGGCCAGTGGTTTTGTCAATAAAAGTTCAAGGGCTTGGTTTTTTAAAGTGACGCTGTTTGTCCCATGTCACTCCATGTTGGGGTGAAATGCGACAATGGTTGAGGTGAAATGGGACAAAAATAGAAACAAATAGTTTTAAGCATTATTTTATTGTTTATTCTACTCCTTATAAACATAACAATACACAAAATTTATTTATGTTTAACAAAAATAAAATACCATTCTAAATGCATTTGTAACTTTGTTCAACGGGTTGCGTGATGTTTAAATTGAGTTAAAATTACGTTGACGTCTGAGGGGGTAACTTTTTTTTCTTTTCTTATCTTTATCTTCTTTTTTTCTTTTACATTCTGATAAACTTTCAACTAGTTCATTTCTTGTTGGTGTGTCAGTCAATACCAGAGACCTAGAACATTTTCTTTTTGCACTTTTTCTCTTTGCCACCCTTTCACCCGCTTTTGGTAATGGCCTTTTTTCTTCTACTATCCAATCTTCTGCTGTCCAATGGTAGGCAGAAGTGCTGATTTGCTGTTTCTTTTCATTAATAACTTCAGATACAATACACAGTGATGTGGGGGTTGTTTGTTTGTCGGAATTGTCATTTGCTAGAATTGGTCGATTAGATACATAAGAACATAAAAAGTCGACATCACTGAAAACATATGGATCGTACGGGAAAATGCCAGCTGCTTTAAAATCATTTTGAATGTTTTGGGAAGTAAAGGCTCTCAATATATGCTATTCCTAAATTTTCAGAAATGTCATTTATCGTCATAGGAGTATTTAGATGTGCCTTTAACCATGAATCACATGCTGAATTGTAAAATTTCTTTAATGGCCCAAATACTGATCTGTCAAGTGGTTGGAGTTTGTGGCTGCAATGGGGTAGCAATGTCAAGAGCACAACATTGCTTTCGTTAGCTTTATCCATCAGTTCAATCAATATATGAGTTTTGTGGTTGTCCATTATTAAAAGTAATGGATGATCCTTGCTAGGATGTCCATACTCCACAAGATGATCAAACCATTTCAAAAAAATTTCTGTATTTATCCATCCACTAGGATTATCATCACCTCTTGTACCTGTTGGTGCACCTTTAAGCATATGGCTACGAAAGTGGACACGAGGAAATATCAAAAACGGTGAAATAAAATTTCCAAGGGCATTAATGCAACTCACCATTGTAATTCCCCTTTCAGCAGAAGTTACCTGTCCTACTTGTTTTACTCTTTTACCAGCAATCACTTTCACTGGCTTATAAACAGTTGTCAGACCTGTTTCATCAATATTGTAAATGCAATCAGCAGAAAAGTTATAGCGCTTCTGCACACTGTCAAGGTTTTTGAAGAAAGTATCTACATTTGTGCAATTGAAACTAGTTGTTCGACTGAGGCTGGTAGCTTCTGGCGTACGAATAGATAATTTTGTACGATTTAAGAATATATAAAACCATTCAGTTCCAGCTGTTTCACTCTTTTTCCAGTTTTCTGGTATTTTAATGTCATTTTTAATTGCATATGGATATGCAAGTTGCTTTGTTTCTCTAACATCAAGTCCATAATGCATATTAGATGCTTGACGAAGATATATTGAAAGTTCATCTTCTTGTGTATTATCAAAAATATATTTATGTTGTTCATCAAAGTATAAGTTACTGTAAGAAGTTTCTTTATTAACCTTTATTTTCCGCTGTAAACTTGATTTTGAAATTGTATACTCTTGTGCAGCTGCTCGTAGTGATAAACTGCCAGATTCGACAGGCATCACAGCAGCTTTTATTGTATGAGCATCAGGCTTTAACCGACTTGTCACTCGTTTTTACTTTCCTGACATCTGAAATATTATTACTCAAATTACACACTCCATTATTTAAAAAAATTATGCTTTTTTTAATTGCATTAACCAAAATCCAGATTAGGCTATAAATTTTAGATTTATTTTAATGAAAATAAAATCACAACCTTATAAAACTTATTATGCGATTAAATTTAATAAGGCTAATAGTGAAGAACTTTATTTAAACTTAATTTAAAATACAAAAATGATTGGCATTAAAGCAATACTTACTGTGAAAGATGTCTTCAGGACAAAGTAACAAAGAAATCCAATATAACTATTATTATTTTCTATGATAAAAAACACTTTACTATAAAGTAAACATTGAAAACTTATCATAAACATAAACATAATTTTCTGTTCACTTGCTTTTTTACAAAAATATTGATTATAAAAGTTAAAGTACAGTAAATTAAAAAAATGATAAAATTGAACAGAGTCCCATTTCACTCCAATTCTCCTGTCCCAAGTCACCCCATCACTAGTAGGTGTGAGAAAACCTTTATTTTATATAGTTCTCGCAGCCATATGCTAATCATATTTCTTCAGTAGTTAAATAAAACAATAGTGAATAATTAAAAACCATAAACATAAAAATATATGCAAATAACACATAAATATTTAATATTAATGATGTCTTCAAAATCCAGGAAAATTGTTGGATTTTTACATATTCGCAAATATCCGAAAAAAAAATACTTCTGAAACATAAAAAACACAATAATTTGAAGAAGCTGTTGCAAACTTATAACATATATAAAAAAAACTTATGCTTTATTAAATTTTTCACTGAGATATTGCTAAGTCCCATCTCACCTCATGTCCCATCTCACCCCGTTCTCCCCTACTGTAAACGGTTCTTGACGATTTTTAAATATTATAAACGGTTCTCGACGACAGGACCATTAGGCCCTCTACGAAATCCGTGTTCTTATATTTGATCTATGTATTACGACTATTTTTTATTTCTACCTAAATATATAAGAGCATAAAAAAAAAAAAAAAAAAAAATAGGGGCCGCGATAAGAGATAGAGAATTGAGAGTTTTTTGTTTTTTTACGGTGTACGATAAAGTTACCAGTTGCTCTAGTGTTAAACTTATTGGTATTTGAATGAAAGAAATTTTCTGTGAACCGTGAAGGTACTAATCCCATTTTATATTTTAGCATAAATAGTATATTAGCATAGATATTTATTTGATAAATGTTTAGCGCTTTCATTTCTTTTAATAGAGGTTTAGCAAGTGTATGTTTGTTTTTATGATATATAATTCGAGAAGCATGTTTCTGCCGTCGATAAAAAGACACTAATTGTGTCTTGTGTGTGCTTCCCCAAGAAATGTTAGCGTATGTAAGATGGCTATGTATAAACGAAAAGTAAAGAATTTTTAAGTTTTTTTGTGATAAAAATGGTCTAGCTTTGAAAAGTAAACCAAGATTTTTAGATACTTGAGTGTTGATGGCTTTTATTTGGACGTTTTTGTCTATAACCACTCCAAGAAATGTAATTGTTTGGGTTCTTTCAATATTGTTGAAATCAATGTTTAGTGGGAGAAGAATTGATGGAAATGCCTATTTTTGTTGCTTTAAATGAAACAAAATGTAATTAGTTTTTTGTACATTTATTGATAACTTATTAGCACTGAACCATGTTTTAAGTTGTTGAAGCTCAAGGTTGACTGTCAAAAAGGTCATCGATGGACAAGAAAATGAATAAAACAGATTGGTATAATCTGCGTACATAATGCAATCAAGATTTGTAGAGGCTTTAGGAAGGTCATTAATGTATATAAGTAACAACAAGGAGACAAGGAACAGGGATCAATTCTTGTCCCCTTCTTTTTCTTTATTCTTCTTGCCCATTTCTTTTTCCGCATCAAAAAATAACATTATGCAGACAAATATATATTTAAAAAGTCCATAATGTTTTCTGAGTCATCTTTTTGATTGATAGAATAACTAACTTACAGACTCTTAGATAGCCATCTATGATAAATCATATGATCTGAAAATTCCCGCATGGATTCCTAATATATACATCTATAATTCCAGTTTACAACATCTATCTTCTTATTAGTGATGTAGTAAATATTTTTGTATTTCTTTTAAAAACAGACATTTTAATGGTTAATTTGCTTAAAACTAATATTTTTAAAACTACTTTAAACTACAATTCTAATTTAGACATAAAGTTGTAAACTAGAATTTGAGATCCACATAAAAGCTATGTAAGTAACTATATTGATACTTAAGTTAGTCATCATGTTGTCTATCAAACTGTTTACTTCAAGAAAAAGAACAGTTTTTTAAATGAAGTGAATTTCAATTTCTTTATAACTATTAACGAGCAAATTATATTAAAAAAACGAATGACAAATGTTTAATCTTTGTTTTTTTATTCAAAAAATATAATTAAACAATGTATTTACAACCATAATTTGATGTTATAGTTTACTATATTTGGCTATTTTTTGAAAAAAAGACTCATTTGCAGATGTTTTGAATCAATTTTTGATAAATTTCGCACTTCTTTAAAATAGCACTTGGGAGTTTTAAATGCAAATATTTCAGGAAAATTTGCCTAAAGTTTCCGGAAATTTTCTAAATTTTTTTATTGCACTAAACTTATAGTTATTATATAGTTTTATAAAATTTATTTCTTTCTTTCAAAAATATGCGTTTTATCATCGTAGTATCTGGGTATTCTTTAAATATTTCAACAAAAAATTTAAAATAATAAAGACCTACTAGCGACAAATGCACATCTTTTAGTCAAATTTTTAGTCCAATAGCGCATTTTTTTAAAAAAAAGCAATAAAACGCTCAAGTTGTTATACATTACTTTTGTGAAACAACAAAAAGCAGATGTTTTCCGAGTTAGCTTGTCTTTTGAGCATGTGTATAGCATATTTCTAGTTTTTACTTCTTTCAACTAAATTGAAAAATATTCACAAAAAATAAAAAATAAAATCTTTTTTAGACTAATAAGTTTTATTGTGCATTATTTTTGAGACAAAAATTTTTTATGTGTAGAAACTGCATACAAAGACGGTTTTAGGGGAAAGGAGTGTGGGGAAAGGGTGTGTTCTACCCTTACAATTAAGTGGATTTTCAGGCTATAGTCCGTTTTTTTGACGAATTTAGTCGGCTAGTCTGGTTTCTAACACAATTCACTTGGGCGAATTTTATTTTTATTTCAAAGAAACCAGTCAGTACTTTTTACGGATTTAAAAACCACCCCCCTTCGCCCATCCATTGTACAAATGTTACACGCCAAAAATCAATAAAGACTATTTGTTATTCCCTTTCATATCACATTTTTATAAAATTTGCCGCTGCGGCTTTTATACGCGTTTCGTGAGAATTTCTTCGTACGGAAAAAATATCTAAGTGGAATTTATCTATCTATTTGTGTACCAATCGTTAATTATGTCCATAGGGAATTATACCAACATTTAATAATGTTTAAAAGGAATTATATCAATCGTTAATAATGTTCATAATAAACTATGTCAATTATTAAAAATGTCCTTAGGGAATATTTAAGTACACATTTTTATATCTTATTAAAACATATTGTGCTGATAAATTCTAATATAAAGCACACGTGCTGATAGTGTAGTTTGTATGCGCACAAAATAGCAAAAATCAGAATTTACATCTATCACTTCTAGTCATTTAAAAAAACTTAAAAAAATGTTTATGGGAGTTATTGTGGTTATGGGAGTTATAATGGGAGTTACCTATAGCATGGGAATCAGTAAAGAGTATATTGAAATTTTTTAAATTTGTGTTTTTTGGGACACATAATCTTCGATTTATCAACCACGATTAAAAATTTAATTTCTTAAGACTTAATTTTAACTGCTTTAAAATTTGAATTTTTAAAAAAATAGAATGTATTATAAAAATAGAGACCTGGGACCAATGCTTCAAACAAAAAAATCCTTAAGTTTTACCCGTATTGTAAAAACTTTGCTAATTTAATTCAATTCTAAAAACGAACGAAACAATATTTTTTTCATATAAAAAACGTCAGTAAAACTTTAAATAAATTCAATTTAAGAAAATTTTCTTGTCATTTTGACCACCATTGTTGTGACAACACTAGAGCTTTAAGGAAAACTTTATTTATTTTTTTTAGGCATTTAATTAGTGTTTTTTTTTTTTTATGTGGATTTTTTATAGATTAGGTCAAATTTTAAGATTCAAACAAAAATTAAATATTAAAAGAAAACAAGTTAGAGAAGGTCTCCTAGTAGACTTGACTTAACGGTGGCGAAGTTTTTTTTTTGTGATCAGAACTATAGTGGACTGCTCAAAATGTCACAAGTTCCACTGAAATTCGCTGAAGATCTACTGAAATTCCACTATAGAATATTTTTAAAATTCCTTCATTAGAAAAAACAAAATTGTAATTTTGCACACAGTTTTTATGGCCAAAATGGACTCAGAGGTTTTAACGGACCCATGATCTAATCACTCAACAGAGCAGCATTGGTTAGAGCTCTAACCACTGGTCCCTGCTACTTAGAGTTGGCATAACAATTTGGTTGATTCGGGTAATATGAGCATCTAGATAATTGAATATATCAAAAAATTTCTAATATGTGAGTTGTGAAATTCAAGTTGCTTTGTATTTTCGAATTGAATTTATGTCAAGATAAATTTATACGCAACAATAAGCAGCTCTCATCAAATTAAATTTAGTTTTTTGTCTAATTAAAATATTGTTACACATAAAAGAATCTGTGGCGCGAACTTTTGATATTAAAATATAGATATTTAGCATTTTTGAATAAAAATATGTTGGCTAGAAATCCATTCCATTTTCGTTCGAAAAATGCAACGGAAAATTTATTTTTGACATCACTTTCTAGTCTTGAAATATTTATAATGATACTAAGTTAATATCCGATCAAAATTTGCAGAAAAGTTTGAATAAAGTAAAATGTTAATTGAATTAGAAGCTGAAATAAAAAGTAGAATTATTGAAATTATACGAACTGAACTAAAATTGATTTTAAAAGATACCATTTTCGTCTAATATGAGCATTCAAATTACCCCGTATTTTAACATTGTTGTTTTAGGACAAACACCAAAGTCTGTCAAAAATTAATAACCCAGTTAAAAATTCCAAAGCTGCGAAATTTCGTCGGAGTCAGATATTGAGTCAATAATGTATTGTAGAGCTTAATAGTTTGACAATACTTTTTATTTATTCGAACAAACACTACCAGAACTGAAGCTAATTGAAATCTTTCAAATTGTATCATTAGATTTTCAATACCAATTATACAATTTTTTAGCTAATTTTTAAAACGAAAATGTAGGTTGGTGCTAGTATATATTTAGATGTTTTCTCTGTTTTGTTTGTCAAAACTACAATAATAATTTCATCATTCACAATGCAAATCAAATTACGGCACAAAATATACTAATGTCAATCAGTGATGTTTTGCCAAAATAATAAGTACGGGAACGCGTTAGGTTAGGTCGAATAAATATGGTAATAATAAATAAAGTAAATAAATGTTGCAACATTGCAGATAATAAATAAGTAGAGATACACAAAGATATGGCCGACGACACGGATTTCAAAGTGGAGGGGCACAATAGTCAAAAAAAAGGTTCTTTAGAAAAGAAAAGAAAAAAAAGGAGGAGGGGGGGGAATCCCCCCGGTGCCGTCGACCCTTGAAGATAAAAGTTAAATTTTTTATGTAATAATTTTTAAATTGATAAACTGATATATAAAATAAAGTTGTTTATCTTTAATAAAACTATAAAAACATACATTTTGTTTGAAACATTTTTTCAAAAATATAGTTAAATAAAATCACAGATTGCACATTATAAGTATTATATATTAAAGATTATAAAAATTGCCATTAAAGATTTACAATTGTAGATGTTGCTACCTTGGTTGAAGTATCATCAGCCGAACGATGTGATCGCAACTTTTGACATATTCTTCTGATTTAAAAAAAATCGAGTAGTTGAATATTTAGTTTAATAAACAATAGCTTGAAACATGTTCTACTTGAATTCGTAAATTAGTTAAGATTAGTGGACCACAAGTAGTGGTCCAAGAGTGGTGGATCAAGAGTAGTGGTCCAAGAGTGGTAGACCAAGAATAGTGGACCAAGAGTGGTGGAACAAGAGCAGTGGTCCAAGAGTAGTGGACCATAGCCGTTGGCTATGCAATCTCTGATGGCGTTAATACATTTTCAAATGCTATTTGAAACGCTTGCAAAGCGACTAAACTTCATCTTTCCCTTTATATTGAAGACTTATAAGAAACGGCCATTCCCTTGGTTCCAATACTCTTAGTTCGTTGATAATGGATGAAGCTAAAATACTTTGCTTTTCTTCGGTTCTGTTTGTGCTACCATTCAACCTATGTTTCGTATTACTAAGAGCAGCCGTGGCGCAGTGGTTAGAGTTCTGGCTTAGAATCCAGAGGTTCGAGGTTCGACGCCAGCTCTAGCCCAACAAGCGACATTGGTACGGAAGGAGGCGTGAACTTCTTGTTAAACGCTCTCCCGTGGTGCTCTGTGATAAGACCGTAAGGACTAACTTCACCGTTAGCCAACGGTGTTGAAAACAACTGCATTTTATAAATACTACTTGCGGCTTCCAGCAGTGTCATTTTTTTTGAAGATCTTTTACATTTTCTAAATATAAAATAGTGCAACGAATCCATTTATCTGCTTGTATAATAGCTGTGTCTCGTTTTTGCAATGCTTCGGAAATTGTGGATATTTCACATAAAACATCATACATTTATGCCAAATTAGTTACAAACTGCCTAAATGTTATTTGCTTACTTAATCCGTTAAACATAGCTTGCTCTGTTTTAAATTGCATACTATTTTGGTAACATTTTCATAATGATTGCACAATGACCCAAAGTTTTGCTACGGGGGATACAGTTTTAAAAGAACTGTTTACCCAACGAACATTAAATAATAGCCGAATTTTTTAAATTTCATTTCCAATAATAGAAGCGCATTCTTCTATTTCTCTTTGGATTTTAGCTGATTGACTATAAACAGGATAAAGTTTATCCATAAACGTTGAAAATTGATTAATTCCATTTACTTCCACAATCGCATCATTTACAACTCTTAACGATGTTACGACATTTTTTTGGGCTAAGATAATTAATTAAAAGCTAATTGTGCCATTATTTCTTTTCCATTTTTTATTTTACTAACTAAAAAATGGAATTAATTAAAATAATTGGAAGTTATTAAAATTAATAAAATTTTAGTTTTTAATAATTTAAAAATTTATAATTAGTCAAGCCGGTCTTAGAAGAACAATGAAAAATAATACAATGAAAAATGAAATTATATTCGACCGTGGAATAATAATTCATAATAAATTCATTTACAGTATTCAGTTGCAGTATACAGTTTATATTAGAACTATTAGAACTAACAGTTCGATTAGAACGAACACTTTAGATTAGAACGAACACTTTAGATTAGAACTAAAAGTTCGATTTACAGTTTATATTAGAACATATAAGTACTAATAGTTCGATTGAAACCGTATCAGCTTTGTTTGTAGATTAATAGGCTTTAAAATAGTTTGCAAATGCGCTATAAAATTAAATTTTCAGTACTGATTGAAAAATTTAAAAGTAGTAGTAAGTAACGTATTTTATTATATTGAAAATTTAATTTATAGCATATAAAAATATTTTTTAAACGGTACGCGTTTCGGAATAATAAAAATGCACTAGAACGACGTTCCATTGAATTATTGCGCTAAAACACCGCTGATGTCAATGTTATTCCATATAGAGGGTAACATTGACATTCGCATGCCAACAACAGGGTCGTAGGAACAAAAATTATATTGGAGAGGGGGCAGTACTAACCCGAAATAGTTTTGAGGACCTTTTTTTTATTATTATTTTAGTCATTGTTTAAGTTAATTTCTTCCAAATTATTTATTTTAAAAATTATTGGGGGGGGGGGGGGCAAATGCCCCTGCTGCCCCCCGGTGGCTACGAACCTGAACAAAAAAATCAATTGTCGATTAATAATATTTACATCGCTAATCAAATTTTCAATCAGTTGGCAGAAATATCATCAGTAATCATCTGAAAATATTTCACATCAAAATAATTTCTTCACATCGAGAGAAAAAATGTATTCTCTAAAGATGTGTCAATGTTATACAACTTTACTTTAACTTTTTTTTAAACTGTGAAAAGTAGAGTTTTTTTTAAAAGTATTTAATTAATACATAACAGCAACAGAGTATAGCTATTTTGAGAAATTGAAAAATGGTTTTACTCAAACCATCTACAATAGGCAAAATACATTTTTTTTTTAATTTTAAGCAAAAAATGTTTAAAAACTTCTTAACTTTCATTAATTGTTGATAATAATTGATAAAC
>NC_088920.1:23662500-23760000 GCF_038396675.1 Hydra vulgaris
ATTACAAAGACCTCTCACTTCTGAGAAAGAACTCAAATCACTGCACCACGGCTGCAATAAAGTTATTTCGCGTTTTCACCAGTAATTATTACAAATTGTTCCTTAAATGGAGTAATTACATGTATAATGCCTAATTTTTTGTCGTATAAATGAATACGTACTTTAATGATAAAACGTAAAAAAACTACTTTGATAATAATACGATTTCATTTAGTTTAACAATTAATGTTTGTCAAAACAATGCCTTTTATTGAAACTGAAGTAGAAGGCTAAATATTTATAATGAAAAAAAGTCTTAGGTTATTCGAATTCAGCATAAAAACTAATTATGAAGTTTTAAAACTACACAAAATCCCAAAAAAAGCTAATTCTGGACCTCTCCTAATGTAAGCCCCACGAAAAGTGAACAGTAAGATGTCGTCTGTAAAGTACGTACGCTTTTTTTTCCTAAAACACCCCTTCTCCGCAAATTTTGTTATACGCTTTTTTTTCTTAAAACCCCCCTTCTCCGCAAATTTTGTTATACGCTTTTTTGAGTACCCTCTACCTCCCTAAAAGTATCTACGTCTTTAACCTACTGACCTAACATTTTATGATATTTTTTTTAATTTAGTGTCTCGACACTTTTATAACTGACCTACTGCCCCCCCCCCCCTATTTCATAAACTCCATTTGTAGACCCCCTTTTCCTCTCCAAGCATGCATACTTTATGGACGATCCCTAACTTTGTTTAACTTTGGCACTGAATGTTTAACTTTGACACGAATTTCAAAGAAATTCAAAAACTTATTTAGCGCCTTAAATTTGTACCTTACCAAATATTTGGTATTATTTGAACGCTACAAATTTTCAGATCTGAATTAATTTAATTTGTATAATACAATAAATAATATTTAATAACGATAATCTTGTACTAAAAGTTTCAGATTATTAAAAGAGAAAGAAAATTTAAATTAATAATATAATTGAAGAGAGCTTTTCTAAAAGGCGCTAAGTCACATTTTTATTGTTTTAAGAAAAACACAAAAAACTAATTGTCCGGCGAAGATTTTTCTAATATCTTTAATTTTGTAATCGTAAATAAAGATGAACAAATTTTTTATTGATTCAAGCATTGTTAGATTCGTATTGTTTTCAACATTTGAGTTTTTTATCAATAAAAAATTCAAATGTTGAAAAAACTTAGTTCTTGAAAAAATGGACTTAGCGCCTTTTAGAAAAACGCACTTCAATTGGGAATGGAACTCTGATGCACGTGCAAATTAAATTCTCATTTACGGAGAAAATAACACGAACTAAAAGTAATCGAGAACGTCTCAGAAACATAACTCGTGACTTTATTTCTGAATAAAATTCATTTAAACAAAAACAACTCTTTTTTCGAATCTTCCATAAAGTACGAAGGCAGGTATGAGGGGATGGGGTTTCCCAAAAGCGTAAGAATGTGTACAAGGGAGGTGTGGAGTTTAGACTTCGAGTACGTCTATATCTCATTCTCTACCTCTCTTAAACATGTTCTTATTTTTATTAAATCATTAAATTTCATGAGTTTAAAAAATGTTGTATTATGTAACACAGATATGTGTTATTAACTTAAAGTTTTTTTGTTGAAAAATTTGCGTTGAGGATGGAGATGGTTGATTTTGTAATAAATAATGTGTACGTACGCAGAAGGAGGATTTTTATGTGCAAGATTGTTGTACGGGTATGCACACCCAGTGGGCACGGTACGTTTTTAAAACGTTTTTTATACGTTTTTATAAGGTTTAAACCTAAAAAAAACGTATAAAAATTATTATACGTTTTTTGATCCATGGCTTGTGTTTTGACCTTTTTAATAATGAATTAGATTAACACTTGAGAAAATAATTTGCAAAACTAAAAAAAGTTGCAAAACTATTTTATATTTGGAGGAAGGGGGAAAGTGCTTGAAGAAATTAAAAAATTGATGTCTTACCACCCAAACCCTCTCCCACCCTGTTTGTTAGGAAGGTTAGAGTAGTTAGTTGAATTATCTATAGCGCGATGGTATTTACTTAATTTTCAAATGCTCAAAGTTTTGAATTTTCAAGTTTTATTGTATTAAATAAACTTATATGTAATTTGAAATAAAAGTTCTATTTGAGAGAGGTTTTTCCCTAACCCCCAAAAAGTACAAGTTAGCAAGGGTACAACTTAACAGAAAATTCTATTTAAATTGATGAAGAAAATTTAGGAAGCAGTAAGTGTGGATACATTGGCTCGTTAAGGGATGTGCGCATTGGAGATTACAGACATTGACTGAGGGTTTTTGTTTGGGCCGGTACCCTTTAATTAAAGGAAAAGTTTTCCTAAATTTATTTTAATATAGGGTTGTCAAGTTAATACAACTTATATCTTTAAATTTTCTGGAATTAACGACCAACGAGCCCAAAAAATGACCTGGGCGCATTTAAGTATGTCGCGCGTTAAGTATGTTGCGCGCTTAAGTATGCCCATGTTAGTCGGAAGAAAAGCCATTTGACTTTGGATTCGGTCTCAAAACAGTTACCACGACCTCAATTTTAATGCCTTTTTTTTTTATTTGGTTTTCTTAAAAATTGCTATGAACATTTTAAATCATATTCGCATTGCTTAAGTAAATTAAGTAAAGTCATTCGTAAACGCTTTACATTTACAAGAGGAAATTTAATTTTGTAAAGGTTTATCAAATTTTAAATTAATAAAATCAGCAAGTTTTATTCGATGACAGTTTTTTTTATGGCAATTGTCGTTAAATAAAATATTTTTTAAAACATAATTAGCAATAATGCGTTTTTCCCCAAGGAGTCATTTGGAAAAGTTGCATATTTTATAAAACATTTCTGGAGTAATTTTATTAAACTTATTAAAAACTTATTAAAACATAAAAAAATATAACTTATAAAATTGTCAGGAATATACTAAAAGTTTTCGCACAAGCGCAACAATATATATGATTAGTCTTAAGTAATAAAAATGACTTTTTATAGATGAAACTAAATGTGAAATTTAATGATTTAAAAAAAATGATATCTTAGATATCTTTTTTTTTTGTCGAATAGTCGAAAAACGAATACAATACTAATACTTTCTAATCGACAATAAGCCGTGTGAATAAAAAAAAGCAATGGCTTTTACTCAGTAACTGGTCAGTTTTACGTGAATAAAAGTAGTATGAGAGAGGTGCCTATAATAGCATATTTAACTTTGAAACTTCATTATTCAGTATCTCGAAAACCAAAAACTAATGTTTTATATGGATGTCTTCTTTGTAATAATATCCAACAACAGTATAAACAATTTAACCATCGGCATTAACCCTCGGTATTAACCCTCGGAATTTTTTATAATTTATTCATATTTTTAAAAAAATAAGAATAAATTATAAATTATTTTTTAATAAGTATGCCATCGTATGCAACCAGCTGCCCCTATGATGACATATGGGATATTAGGGCTATTTGTAATCAGGGGAAAGTTTTTTTTTTTTTTTTTTTTTCAATTTTTATTTTAGGTGCCCCAAGAATTCCTAACGGTCTTGTCACAGAGCACCGCGGAAGCGCATTTAACCAGGAAGTTCACGCCTCCTTCCTTACCGTGACGCGAAAATTTGTCCAGAGCTCGTTTCGAACCTGGATCTCCTGCTTATAAAGCAAGCGCTTTAACCACTGCGCCACGGCCGCTTGTTGACGATTTAATTTAACTTTAGAGCCTTTTGTTACGAAATACAGCAGTGAGCTGTGGCGCAGTGGTTAGAGTTCTGGCTCAGAACCCAGATGTCCGAGGTTCGACGCCGACTCTAGCCCAAAAGCAACATTGGTAAGGAAGGAGGCATGAACCTCTAGCTAAATGCTCTCCCGCGGTGCTCCGTGATAAGACCGTAAAGACTTCTGGGATCACCTAAATAACCTAAAAAAAAATACCAGAAAAGTCATTTTTATTATAGCGTCCAAAAGTTAAAAATAAGTTAAAATTAAAATAAGTATTCCAATAAATGCACAAAAAATTTGAAAATTTCTTGAAAATTTCATTTCTGTTCAATTAGTGATAAAAAATTTTTATCCAAAAATAACATCAGCATTTTGTTTTATGATACTTAAATAAAGAATGATTCCGAATGGTTTAAATCAAATAAATTTTTAATCAAATAAACATCGAAAAAACAAAATGGGTTCTCTTTCATCCAGCTTCTCAAAAATCATATACTACCGTGTGAAATGCCTGTGCTTACCATTGATAACATTCATATAAAAAGAGTCATGTATAAAAACCTTTTAAGTGTTATTATAGATTAAGGTGGTAGACCACTAATAAAAAAAAATCTTTCAAAAATTACATTTTAGAAACTATTTTTATATAAGTTGATTAAAATTTACATTTTAATGACAACTTTTTTTTTTTTTTTTTTTTGATTAATAAATGGCTTGAGAAATTTGGTCCCAAAAACCCTAAAATAGGGTTATTTCGTTGCGGTGAATATCTCAAAAACTATGTATGGTATCAACTTGAAATTTTTCAGACTTGCTTTTAATATAATGAAAAAGATCCTGTACCAAAACAAAAGAAAAACATTAAACAGTTTTTTTTTAAATGAAAAAAACACTTCGAAAACAAAAAAGGGGCATTTTTGACCATATTTGGACTTTAATATCTTTTTATCGAGTTATCATAATGCAATAAAAGTGGTAGGGGACATTCATAACAACTAAAGGAACAGCTCCTGGAAATATTATGGAAATCGGTTAAGAGAATCTAGAGATAATTACCGCAAAGTCGTGAATTTTAAAGAACTGAGAAAAACACATTTAAACAAAAAAAAACATTAAACACTTCAAATAAAAATATAAAAACACAAAAAAAAACCTATTAAAAATTATTATCTTATTATAAACGTATTGTGGAGTAAAACTAACGCAAAATTAAAATAAAATATGTTTAAAAAAAGTGATAAATATCAATAAACAATACTATTATTAAAGTAGTATTTCAGTTAGAAAAAAAAAGTTTTTCTTTTGATTTGCGATTATAAAAATTATAAACTTAATTAAATATTTGTTTATAGTAAATAAATAAAAAGTTTATAGTAAATAAATAAAGACTAAAATTCTCCTGCACCATAACATAAACTCTCTTTTTCCTCATCTTTGTCCTTTACGAATACTTCGTAACTGCTTTTGCCTGCTTTTTCCCATTTCATTACATTATTTTTCCATATTTCTAACTCTTTTCAAATCAGACGATGCCAAAAAACTTGAAGAATAATGCCCTGGTTTTAAATAAAGTTTTTCAAAAACTCTATTGATACCATTAAGTCGATCATTAAAATCAATGATTGCAGAACAGCAACCTAAATATAATACATCAATTCCAACAAAAACATCTTTTGGACAACGTTTCCAAACTAAAGCATTTAAAGACTCGTTTTATAGTTTTACTAGGATAAAACTTTTGCTCCCATTGGCAAGATGCACATGAAAAAAATATACGGTGTGATAAACCTTTTTTAAGTTTAGCATCATGGTTAAAATTAACATTTGCAGAACATTTTGGATAGCAGCCTATGACAGTAATTATTTCTTCTAAAATGTTAGTGTTCATAAAAATATAGCAGTCATTGGACTGATTATCATTAGCAGAAAAATTATTTTTATTTACAAAATCATTATTTACAATATCGACGGAAGATTTACTACTGCAACAGGATGACAATATCTTCATTTTTTTTGCAGAGCTACATTTGAATTGTAATTCTTCTAAAGTAGATAGATTTTCTTCAGCTACAACGTTTGATGATTTATGTTGATTTCCACTGAAGAGTCTACGTTTCTTGCTATACCTTATTTTATTTCTTTTATCTTTATTTCCCATTATTTTAGTTATTATTTAACCAAAGTATAGAAGGCAGAAAATTAGCCTTCTATTACTTTACAACTACCACAACTTTCTATAGCCAAAAGTTGTGGTAGTTGTAAAGTAATTAGACATTTACTAAAGAAATCCGTTGAAAACCATGTAACACACTGCACCAAAAGCATTTAACAATAAACAAAAAGTAGTTTTAGAGTAGCAGTCACCACAAATGAAGTTTTTTTGTATTAGTTTTTATGGTATTTTGTTGGATAACTTCCTTTTTAGCTATATAGTAACAGAATAAACAATCTGTTGCTGCGGACAAATTTATGAAAATGCCTAAACCGCATTATTAAAAACTGATTTTTAATAGGGTTAGCTTTATTTTTATATAAAACTAATATGAAATTCGTAATCTACGATAATTATATTACTTAAAAACTTTAAAATTGAAAAAATGATTTTTTCGATTTTTAATAGTGGTCTACCACCTTAAAATCTATTATGGAAATACCATATTGGTAACTTATGCAATAAAATTTCTAAAAGTATAGGAATTCTTTATAAATCGAAAAGCATTTTAATGAAATATCAATTCAGTTATATTACTCTTTGATTCATTTTTGTATTAGTTATGACAATATTGCCGGCGGAAGTACCCACAGAATTAAGTTATAGCTTCTAAATTGTCAGCAAAAGCATGTAGCACTAGAGTGCATTGAAAAACAGAATTTTTTTTAAATTGCCTTGTAATAGCTCTAAATATATGCTATATAATAAAATATCACTGAATTAACAAAAATTTCGAAGTTAAAATGTTTTTAGAGTTGCCTCTAGTTCCTTGAACATTTTAGGGCCCCTAATATTCTGGGAAAAAAAATTCTTCAAAAGTAGATCAACCTGGTACTCAAAAGAAGTGAAATTTTATAAAAAGTTCGAAAATAATAACTGTTTTATAAAAATATAAGAAAAAAAATATTATCGAAAGACCTGTAAAAATGTACTTTTTTTATTTTTAGTTGAAAAAACCATAGTTATTATGAAATGAAATTTAAAATAATAATTTTTACATAAAACAAATATTATTTTCAAACATTTTATAAAATTTTGCTTCTTTTGAGTACCAGGTTGATTTACTTTTAAAGAATTTTTTTTCCCTAGAATATTAGGGGCCCTAAAATGTTCAAGGGACTAGAGGCAACTCTAAAAATATTTTAATTTCGAAGTTTTTGTTAATTCAGTAATATTTTATTATATAGCATATATTTAGAGCTATTACAAGACAATTTTAAAAAAGTTCTGTTTTTCAATGCACCCTAATGTAGCACGTCTTACTATTTTAAAAGATCGTTTTACTCATGACAAACCTCTCTTATTTGACATAAACATATATAATATTTATGAGGTTATTATTATTATTATTATTTTTTTTTTACAACAATCATTATTATATATTTCAAAAACCAATAATATTTATATATCTCTAATTTATATAAATGTCCATCACTCATATTCTTATATTTACAATATCTAAAGAGCGTTAACAATGCTGTTTTACGCATGCGCGTTTGACATTGAGATAAATTTAAATTTAAAAATTCGTGGTTTATAATATAAAGGAGGGTGGGGGGATGTTGTGGTTTTACCTCCTCCGGCTAATTGCTATATAGTGGGCCATATACCCGGGCCAGCGAAGACGTATTCAGCTTCATAAGGAGCATCATAACTCGCTTCGCAGACCAAGAGTAAGTGAGTTAAGGAAGAACGAAGGATAACAGAGTGAATTTCAGAAGAAGTCGTGTAAGAAAGTCAGCGTAGAGGGAGCGGACATATAGTGCACTGGTGTCAGAATTTGCAATTAATACTATCAAGTTGATTACCTAATTTATGTACTTTTTTTTTTCTTTCTTTAAAACAATAAATATTTACAATTTTATAATATTACATTAACTCAGGTTATAATGATTACAAGGTTTTACAATATAAACGTTTTACAACTGTTTATATATATATTTACATTTTCTACTTTTTATTAATTTTATATTATATATATATATATTTTTTTTTTTTTTTGCTTTTTGGTAAATTTTTTTTTGTGATTTTGATTTTATATTTTTGTGTGTTTTTTTTTTATTTTTATATATATATATTTTATTTATTAGTTTAGCCATTGTGCGGAAAGATGTCGAGAATTAGGTAAGGTTTAAAAAAAAATTAAAACGATTTTATTAACTATGAAATTACAGGACCTTTACACAAACACCACTTTACAATCGCTACAAATTCTTTTATGTTGAAATTTTACGAGGCCGTAGACAACTTTTTTTTTATGTTTGGGCTAAGCAACTTTGAAACAATGAGTCAAATTTGTTATTTTTTTTAATTTTAAACTTTATTTATATTCTTCGACAAATTTCAAATTTGGTTCAATAATCTGTTGTTCGGCTTTTATGACCTTATAAAATTTACATCCCCCTTAACTTGAGGGGGGTGTAAACTTTGTAAAGTTATTAAAGCCGATCAAAAAGAGATTATTGAATCAAATTTGAAATTTGTCGATGAATATAAATAAAGTTTAATACTAAAAAAAAAAAACAAATTTGACTCATTGCCCTCATATTTGGAGCTGGGGGGGGGGGGCTAACGTTTGGGGTTTTTTGTTGCTCCCAGTCTCCAATCACCGCAATTTTTTGCGTAGCATCCTCATTCCTTATATATATGAACATACTAAAATATGGAGTTTTCTTCATGTTTCAAAGTTGCTTAGCTCAAACATCAAAAAAAGTTGTCTGCGGCCTTGTTATACATCATAAAATAATGGCTGGCAGTTTTTTTCTAATCATAAAATACAAAATTTTTTAATCTAAACAAATAACGGAAGTGTGAACTTGGAAATAAATTGAAATAACTAATAAATTTTGGTTAACAAAGACTTTAGCACACTACTTATTTACATACCAAGGTAATAAGTTTAATTTGTAGTTTATTTCATTATTTGAATAATTTGATATGTCGTAATATTATTACGATATATTAAATTATTTAAGTTGTTATTATTTAACTTCTCAAATTGAATGAAGGATAATTACGATTATTAAGATTATTATGGTTATTACGATTCTTACGATTATTATGGTTATTACGATTATTACGATTATTATGGTTATTACGATTATTACGATTATTATGGTTATTACGATTATTACGATTATTATGGTTATTACGATTATTACGATTATTACGTTTCAAGGATTATTACGAATAAGTAGTAAGGATAAGTAAAAAACTTGAGTATCAAAAATTTAAAAAAACATCAAGAAACATTACAAATATAATGAGACTTTATCAAATGTCTAGGTTTCTTGTAATAAAAAATATCTTGTATATCAAATTATATGGCATGCTATGCTAGCTGCTCATATAAACAGCTTCTTACAAGGGCTTTTGGTTTTTGAACAAGCTATCTGTTTATTCATTAAAAAAATTGCTTATTAAATACAAAATTTGGTTTTATACTTGTTACAAGCATGTGTTTGACCGTTAATGTGACAAGAATGTATACATAACAAGCAACACTTATTGCTCCGAGATAAATTGTAGTATAATGCAGGCATTTTAAGAATTATTTCAAGAATTATAAATTTCACAATAAAAGTGAATAAAATATTAAAGTAATTAATGTATAAAATTAAACCACCTATTTAGTAGAAATAATGTGAAATGAGAAAAGACATCCTTGATACAGAAGAAGTAACTTAAAAATTAGAAAAAAAATCCTTCATGCAGTAAAAAAAAACTTAAAATTATGAAAAAACATTTAAACAATTTAGAAGTAATTTAAAAATGAGAAAAAGCATCTTTGATGTAGAAGATGTAATAATGAGAGAAAGCATTGTTGATATAGTAGAAATTAAATAATGACTCAAAAAATTATTAAAGAGTACTTTCAAAACCCTAATATAATAAAAAGTCTTTTTCAGTTTGATACTGAATTTATTTTTGAAGCCATTATTTTTTTTGAAATAATTATGTAATTCAAATATTTTATTGCCAATAAATAATTAAATAATTATAATATTAATAAAAGTAGTTCCTAAGGTGGTTCCTATATAATCAAAAAAACTTTTTATTCATTATTTTTCTCAAAAGTAGGTATAGAATGTGTAAAAAAATATTTTTTTTTGAACACCAAAAATATATTGATGATCACAGAGAGGCCTATAATAGTCAACTCCTAAAATATCCCTAAAATAACTCCTAAAAATAAAAAAATATAAAACCCCTATATAATATTGCTTCTACAATGTACAAAGTAATAAAACCGATAATAAATACTTATTCTTGGTTAAAACGCAATTGTTTAAATTGCAATATTTAAATATTGCAAATTACTTGTTTTATTTAAAACACTATATATTACCACTATAGCACACACACATACACACACTGTTGAGATATTTGGAGTCAAACGTTCAACTTTTAAGAGGAGAATTAAAGAAGCTCAACTATCATCAGGCGGTTTAAATAAATTGTAATGTGTTCCATATAGTAACAGTTCTATGAAAATTTTTTCAGTATCAGAGGAACACGAGCTGGTTCAATATTGTTTAGTTGCTGCAAAAATGGGATATGGTAAAGTTCTATTAAGCTAAAAGCACTAACGTTTGAATATGCTCTCAAACTTGAGAAGAAATTACCGCATTCCCGTCTAGGTTCTGCTAAACCTTGGGAAACAAATAAACATGCTGGTGTAGATTGGTTTAGAGCGTTTTTAAGCCGTCATCCAGAACTTGTTATAAGAAAACCAGAGGCAACATCCATTGGTCGAATGTCAGCATTCAACAAACATAATGTCGAAATATTTTATAATAATATGCGTAAAGTTTTAATTAAATACAAGTTTTCACCGAATGGTATATGGAACGTTGATGAGACTGGTGTTATTACTGTACAAGTGCCAGAGAATGTTTTAGCAAAGAGAGGAGAGCGGCAAGTTGCGTCTGTTACAAGTGCAGAACGAGGTGTTATCTTTGTAACAATGTGCAATGCAGTAAATGCAAGTGGATCATTGATATCACCATTCTATATTTTTCCACGTATTCATTTTTAAGATTATTTTTTGCAAAATTCAATTCCTTGTTCTGTTGAGACTGCCAACAAATTTGGGTGGATGGTGGAATCAACGTTTATGGAGTGGTTTAATCATTTCATAAAACGTGTTCGACCATCTAAGGCAAACCCTGTGCTATTGATACTAGATAATCATGAGACACATATGCTGATTTACTTTATTGACTTAGCAGCTGATAATGGTATAATTGTTTTGACAATCCCACCCCATACATCACACAAACTGAAACCACCAGATATAGCAGTTTATGAACCATTTAAACGTCATTATAATTGTGAAATTGATAGCTGGTTGGTATCACATTCAGAAAAAACTGTCTTAATCTATGACATTGCAGAAATTTCTGGAAAGGCTTGGACAAAAGTATCGATGCCAGCTAACATCATAAGTGGTTTTTCAGCATCTGGTATAAGTCCATTTCAATCTGATTGATGGGAGGATGAGGATTTTTTTAAATCTCATGTTACAAACAGACCCAATCCTGAAAGACTCAACATTGTTCCAGTTTCAATAGAAATTAACAAACCTAATTCTGAAGCACTCAACATTAACCCAGTTTCAGTACAAATTAGCAGACTTAATCATGTAGCCATCAACATCGATCCAGTTTCAGTAGAAATAAACAGACCCAATCCTGAAACACTCAACATCAATCCAGTTTCAGTAGAAATAAACAAATCCAATCATGAAACACTCAACATCAATATAGTTTTAATAGAAATAAATAGAAATGTTAAAGTCAACAAAAATGTAAGCAATACCCTGAATGTAGAAAGTATACGCCCTTATCCTTCTGCAAAAGCTCGTTTAGAAAAATACAAAGGTACTCGTAAAAAGCTCTCCTCTTCGATTCTAACTGATACTCCAATTAAGGTGGCAATCGAAATCAACAACTTCAGCGAAATTTAAAGAAACAAAACCTTTCTGAAAAACAAAAAGATGGTACAAATAAACGTCAAAGGAAACCAAGAAAGAAATCAAATAATTCTAAATCTCTGAAGTTTCCATTAATGACATATAATAATGATAAGGTTGATGATATTCGTGTTGAAAGAAGTGACAATAGTGTTAAAGATTATTGAAATATTTGTGAAGGTATTATATCAAATAATGATTTGTGTGCTATAAGTGAAGAAATGGGTCAAGACAACGAAGTGTGGTACCGTTGCAGACAGTGTGCAAGCTGGGCACATAAAGCTTGCACAAGTGCAGAAAATGCCAGCCAATATGTTTGTGATTATTGTTCTTTGACTATCTGATTGGTCTAAAATTGTATTAAGTAATTCAACTTATTTTAATTATTTAGTCAGAAATATCAATGTCTCAACATACCGTTTTCTTGTTTTTAAGCTCCATTTATCACACTAATTACTCTGCATAGTGTAACTTGCTATTCATTAAATAAAACAACTAAACTGCTAGTCCATTCAGTGCAAGGGCCGTAAGTGGACCACTAAATAGTTTGGCATGGGTCAGATTTATAGTATATTTTAACTAAATTCCGTTTGCACACTGGCTTACAACTTCCAAAATAATATACAATATACAAGGATAGTTAGTTAAAATATCAATATTTCCTTCTGAATTAATTTATCTAACATAGTTTTAACAATATAGATATTGATCTTATATATAAAAAAAGGCTTATTTTGTGGTCCATTCAGTACAACCCAGTGGGCACGGTACGTTTTTAAAACGTTTTTTAAACGTTTTTATAAGGTTTAAATCTAATGAAAACGTCCAAAGAACGTTTTAAAAACGTACTGTGCCCACTGGGAAGGGCCGGTTCATTCAGTACAGTTAAAAGTACTGAATGGACCAATTTGGTACGGGTCACATTTATCGCACATTTTAACTATGTTTTGTTAGCGCAATGGTTAAAAACCTTTAAGAATAGTTAGTTAAGATATCAATCTTGTCTTTTGATTTAATTCGCCATAGTTAATGACAATATGAGAAAATATTGAATTTATAAAAAAGGCGAATGTAGTTACAAGGAAACTTGCGGACAACTAAGAGAAGCCTTAATATACAAAATAAAATCGAGAACCTTTAATATACAAAATATTTTTAACGTACTTTGTTTTAAGTTTAAAATTAACTCGTCTTTAGTTTCTTTCGGCGATCAAACAATCAAAAGTAGAATAGACGTTGAAATTTCAGACTTTAAATTTTTGCTAAAACGTTACTTTAAACCTTGCTTAAACGTTTACATAAAGTAGTTTACTTATATGGGTAATTTGTGACACTCAGAATCTTTATGTTTCTTAAAATGCTCAATATCCTTTTTTTTTCAGTAGAAGGTAAATGTTGAAATGAATTTCATCTTAGGAGTCGTCTATAAATTATGTCACGCTCTAGGGTTTGTGGTTTTGAGAAATAGGGGGTGTGGTTTTGAGAAATCCCTTTTTTAAAAAAAACCTTTCGCAGGACTAATCGAATTTGAAATCGGAAAGTGTTATCAACTCAATTGGCATTAGTCGACTAATTATTTTAACAGTCAAGATATTTCTGTAAAATATCTGGGGTCTATGATAAACTTTTAGATTGTTTAAAAGAAAAACAACCAACAATCTTACAGCATGAAATTATTTAAATGTAATACGCTTATCTTTTAAAAAATCATTTAAAATGTAATACGCCTATCAAGATTTTATTTCATATAACTTAATATAAAATAGTTGCGGTATATTGTGGAATCCTAACTTTAGTTTTAATTTCCAGACCTGGGAATCTCAAGTGTTTGAATGCTATTTGCATATCCAAGTGTGTCTGATCCAGCATATAATTTTATTTTAAATTTACTTTTACTAAATTTTTACTAAATGAAGAACATATAACTTTGAGTAAAAAAAAATGTTTTTTATGAAATTTAAAATGGAATATTGAATCTTGCTTTTTTCAATAACACAGTTATTAAAAAAAATAGTTGTACATAAGTTGTATTAATATTATAACAACTTCTGGAACTATCATCGGTTCCATGGTGTAATGGTTAGCACTCAAGACTCTGAATCTTGCGATCCGAGTTCAAATCTCGGTGGGACCTCGCGTACACTTTTTTATTACTCAAGTAATGTTAATAGAGAATTTTTAATAAATCTATATAGTTTTCATTAAAATTTAATTTATTTAAACATTTAATCAACGAGATTAAATGTTTAAATGTTTAAAACGAGAACTTAAAATTGAATAAACCAGTTCGAGCCGCGTTACGGTGTATTTAAAAAAAGAATGAATCGTGTTTATAAGGGAAATAAGTCAATTCGTAGCATTTTAATTCTTGAGTAAACGAAGTATAAACAAACAACATAAACAAAGCTAATCATTATTAAAACAAATATAAAACATATGTAAACTAAAATGAATTATAATATAGTATATAATATGAAATTTAAAAAACTGAAGTCTTATTTGCGTCTAAGTGGCTCGAAGATATCTAACCTACCTAAAGTTATGACGTTTTAAGTACCAATTTTTCGATATATGGATTCGTTGAAGAAACTGTGGTTAAAATTTAATTTTTCTTCAGTAAAATTGTTATATCTTTGTCAATACTTATCTAAAAAACTATATCTTGGTATCAAAAAGATAGGTGTATGAAAAGGCTATGTGTTTATGTAGGTCTCTTGTCAAGAGACGCCTCCAGGAAGTTAGAGGGGGCAATAAAACACCCCATTCACTATCCAATAAATGCAAATTTCATCCATAAAGGGTCGATGACACCGGGGGAACAGGGAGCGTGTCTTGCTTTTACTGTGCGCCAAAGTTTCTAAACCAGAATTTAAATGCAATTATAATACCTCACGCTGTTTGGTATAACCAGAGGGGGAGCTGCTCCGCCATCTTAACTATCCAAAAATGTCTATTTCCTTAAATTAAAATCAAAGAACGTTGCAATTTTATAATTATTTGTGTTGTTATAAAATGTGAAAAAATTATTATTAAAAATATTTATTTATCTTTTTTATTTTTAGGTGCCCCAAGAAGTCCTTACGATCTTAACATAGGGCAACGCAGATGAGCATTTAATTGGAAATTCACGCCTCCTTCCTAACCGATGTCGCAAAACTTTCCCAGAGGTGGGGTTTTAACCTGGGATCCTTTGTTTCTGAGACAAGTGCGCTATATAATATGCTAAAAAATTACCTATTAGCTTGTGTTGTGTTCATTTCTCTTTGGGATAGGGCGTTTGCGCCTCTCAAATAAATTAAAAAAAAAAACTTTAATCAAAATTGTAATAAATTTGCGTTACCAAAATAATATTATACATTACAACATTATAAAAGATTAGAACACAATCTTTTAAAGTAATATTATACAACTGCTACCGATAGAATACTAAGACTGTTTTAAAATAAAGAAGTAATAAAAATCTCCCTAACAAGAAATAATTTTTAAGATGTATTTAGTTAGTTTTGTCTTAGTTTTAAGTAAATGATTAAAATTCCAATAATGAAATTATATAATAATCATTTATAACGATAGACACCACGTGAAGGTAAGCCAGAGCCGTCTATCAAAAATTTTATTCAAGTTTCATCACTTGCGATACCTTTTGGCAATTCACAACACCTACAGTATCTATTTTGCGAGTTTCATCACTTGCGATACTTTTTGCAGAATTAAATGAAAACATCAATACATTTTTACTTTTTTTTTTCTTCTCCAGTAGTAAGCGCAGGGGTTAGCGCGCTTGCATAAAAAGGGATCTGGGATCTGGTCTCTAAAAAGGAACTGTGGTTCAACGCCACATTTAGGCAAGTTTTATAACAATCGGTAAGGAAGGAGGCGTGAACTTCTATACAAATTTTCTTCCGCGGTGCTCTGTGATAAGACTGCTTGAACTTCTTGGAGCAATAACACAAAAAAGTAATTAGTAACACCGTTAATAGTAAAACTTTTTACTATAGTTACCAGCTTAACTAGTCAATCAAGGTTTTACCAAAAGTTTACCAAAAGCTATGGATTGTTTGTAATGATTTCTTGGTTTTCGGATTCGTGTTGATCAATAGAAATAGTTTTTTTGGTAAGATAAGAATTATAAATTTTATTTATAAGTCAAGTTGGATACATGTTTTTGAGAATGTTAAAAAGATTTTTTTTGTCATAATAAAAATCTTGGATATTATTAATTTTAAAGGTTTTATCAATTGAGCATTTAATTAAATTTACCTTGTGTGAAAAAGAGAGACTACAAAAGGAAGTATGAAGACCTGAATACGTCTCCTTATGAAAAATGGAAGTAGATAAGGAACTTTTTTTATAATAATGTCCAAGAAATTGATATTAGATTCTTTTTCCTTTTCTATAGTAAAAGATATTGAATTATGTCTTTTATTGATATAGTCAAGAAAATGGCATGCATCATTTTCTGATAGCGGAATGCGGAAAAATGTCATCAACATGATGTTTGTAAAATACTTGTTTCATTGTATGATTTAATAACTTTTTTATTGTATTTTTATTGCTATTGCCTATTTGTCGGAATTAATTAAATTAAAAAAATTGTTACTTATATTTTGTTACCTTATAATATTGTAATTTTATTACCTTATAATATGTAAAATTAAATGTTTTTTTTTTACCCAACTGAAGATGGCTATAAAATAGTCGGAACATGTAATTTTATTTGTCAAAAAAAATTTTTTCATTAATAAGTGGAAAAATTTAGTCTTATTTCTCAATTGTTATATATATATATATATATATATATATATATATATATATATATATATATATATATATATATATATATATATATATATATAATGATGTAAAAATATTTAGGTTAAGAAAATACTCAAACTCAAAATGTTTATCCATTAATTATATTAAAAAGAAGTAATAATGTGAAACATGTGTATTTGTTAAAAATGCATGGTGGTGTCAAGTACTTTGAAAAAAATTTTTTTATTAAATTTCATTAGGGTTAGGCGAAGCCAGTTGAGCAATTTTTACTAAATCTAACAGATCTCATGGACGGTGCGTCGGTTTACATTTTTTTTAATATTTGAAAGATAATGAAACCTGCTAAAATTTGTTCAGAAAAAAGAATAAATTTTGATTTTTTTTAGAAGATATTGCCTAACGTTGGCGGAGCTGCTCAACTTACCCCAGCGGGATAAGTTGAGCAATAGTGTGAGGTAAGTTGAGCAACCAACAAATAAATGAATATACATTTTGCAAAACTTGGGCGAATCATCAATAAAACATTCACTAACAGCGTGGGTATAATTTATAAACTTTTTATTTTGTACAGTAAACCGGGGTTACTTTAAATGGCGGGGTAACTTTGAATACAAATCTTTTTTTTTTTTCAAGTTGTAATTATGGCAAGAACTTATATGAATCTGTTCAAACCTTAAACATCAAAGTGTTAAAAATAGTTTATATTTTGATTATTTAATGTTTTACTTTGTTTATTGGTTATTATGGTACCTTAAAAAATGAATTAAATATTTCGGATATTTTTCTCAAAAAAATTAGTCAGAATACTTTGTACACTGCCTCAGCTAGTGTAGCAGCTTGTCTGAGTTGCATAATTTTTGTTTACAAATTTATTAGGCGTGTAAAATCTAAAGAAGTTTGTTAGCTTACTATAGTTATGTTCCATTGCTATAGCATAACATACTTTATCGTATACATTTTTTCGCATATGGGGTAACTTTGAATAAAGTTCAAAGTAACCCCACTTCATAGTCGAAATCATAAAACAACTTAAAAAATTCCTTTGTCATACATGTATTATATTTAATATTATTATGAATAAAAATTTAAATATCATTTGTATAAACTGTAAGTCACACATGCATATACATTGTTTCTGTATGTGAACACACAGATATATAAACATTTATATACGTGTGTGTGTATTAACGTAAACACATACACATATATAAACATATGTGTGTGTCTACAAACACACACAGATATATATATATATATATATATATATATATATATATATATATATATATATATATATATATATATATATATATATATATATATACAGTGCAGAGTATTTAAAATATTATTTAAATACTTTCACTGTATTTGTACTTGTATTTAAAATACTTTTGTTGGAAGTATTTAGTATTTGTACTTATATGTATATATATATATATATATATATATATATATATATATATATATATATATATATATATATATATATATATATATATATATATATATATATATATATATATATATATATATATATATATATATATATATATATATATATATATATATATGTAGGTATGTTACATGAAATTTTTAAATTCATCAAATTCTAGGTTGTTATATATCATTAAAAAGAGCTTCATTTCAATATTCCAAAAGTGAAAAAATTTTCAAAACCGAACCACCCTGCAAAAAGTTATGACGTTTTAAGTACCGATTTTTTGATATTAGGATTTGTTCAAGAAACTGTGGTCAAAATAAATTTTTTATGAACTAAAACTATTATAACTTAATCAATTCTTATCCAAAAGTTTACATCTTGGTATCAAAAGATAGATACAAGAGTTATCTACAAATTTATAAAGGTCTCTAGATTACAAGCGCATCCGGGGGCAAGAGGGGGCACAAAACCACCATTAACACCGGCAATAAAGACTTACTATATTATATATATAAAAGTGTTTTTTTAATGAAAATGTAAATTTTTGTATACAAGATGTTTTGTAATTAGCTATCAGACCACAGTCAAATATAGAAGTTTCATCATTGTCTTTGGGTGGATGTAAGGGTGATGGTTTCAAACACCCTATTGTCAAAAGACTTTTTTTTTTTATAAATATTTATCTTTATAATTAAAAAGAAATCTAGTATCAAATCAAAAATTATATTTTACTACTTTACAACATCACTAGCAGCGCACCCTTTGTTTCAAGTGGTGTAGATGGGAAAGGGGGCGTGTCATTAACCCTCCCCCCTCCTCTTTTACAACCTAAAATAAATATACTTTTAATGAGATTCGAAAAAATATTTAAATGTAGTTAAAATAATAAACTTTAATATAAAAACATCTTTTACCAAAATTCAAAATACATCACATAATGCTTAGTTTTAGTTATAGATGGTTCCCCCTCTGACCTGAAAAAAAATTTTAAAACAAAAAATGTTTTATAATATTATTTTAATTAGTTTACATCTTGGCTTTTAGTTAGTGATTAAGATATTAAATTCCTTTAATGAAACTATTTATTATTCATTGTTAACAATAGACACAACGTGAAAAAAAATTTGCAAGTTCCACTACTCGCTTTATATTTTTGCAAGTTCCATTACTCGCTGTACATTTTTTTTGCAAGTTCCACTACTCGCTGTACATTTTTTTTAAAGTTCCACTACTCGCTGTACATTTTTATAAATATAAATTTTTTTTCACGTTGTGTCTATTGTTGACAATGATTAATATACAGTTTCATTAATGGAATTTAGTCTTAATTATTAACTAAAAACCAAGATGTAAACTAATTAAAATGATATTATAAAACATTTTTTGTTTTTAAAAACTTTTTTTCAGGTTAGAGGGGGAACCATCTATAACTAAACTAAGCATTATGTGATGTATTTTGAATTTTGGTAAAAGATGTTTTTATATTAAAGTTTATTGTTTTAATTACATTTAAATATTCATTAGGAAAACATCAACTCACAGGATACAATGTAAGCAACTAGCTGGAACTTTTTCATATAATAATCAACAGCTTCAGAATCATTATCTTTTCTAGTCCAGTAAGAAATAGTAATAGCCTTTCTGTGTTTTTTTAAGTTTTTCTACTCTGCTATTGTGCAAGACTGTATATAATATATACTATAATATATTATATTATAGTATATATTTAATATAGTATAGTATATATTAAATGTATACTATAATATATACACTATTTATAGTATATTATATTTATAATATATTATATATTTAATATAAACTATATTAGAGTATATATTAAATATATACTATAATATTATAGTATATATTTAATATATACTATAATATAGTATATATTAAATATATTATATATTATAAATATAATATACTATAAATAGTATATTAAATTTAATATACTATAAATATATTATATATGTCTATATAATTTTAGACAAATATTAGTATATTACTAATATATGATATATTCTAAATACATAAAAAAGCAGTATATTATATTATTATATGATATAAAGCTTTATAAAAATGTAATATGATTGGACTGAGCAAAAAACATGTATTATTGAATTTATAATACAAAACCAATTTTAATCTTATTAACTGCATATTAAAAAAAAGTTAAAAAAAAATTGGTTAAAGAACTATTTAAAATTGCAAATTTTACTGTTTTAATTGAAAAATTTTTAATTAGTAGCAAATTATAAAAATATACAATGAAAATTTTTTTTTTTTAATACAATCATAAAGAAATGAATCAAATAAACTTTTCAAGTTTAAATAAACGAAACCAAAGTCATAACTGAATAATAGATAAGCATTGTAACTTTTTTTGATCATTTTAACAGTGCCTTCTGTCATATTTCTGTAGTAATATTAACTTTTATTAAGTTAAAAAAACTATGTGCTAATAATAAAATTAATTATACTTCTTTATTCATTTTAAGAGTTTTGACTACAGTTGAACTGTAATTAAAAATATTAGAGTTTTATAATTGAACTGTCACAATACTTAGCATAAAAACTTATAAAAAGTGAACTAGCTAAATCATTTATTTGAATTATACTTAATATGATTCAAATAAATTACCATTCATTGAATGGTATTTTATTTAAATCATATTAAGTATGATTCAAATAAATGATTTGGAATTTAGAATGATTCAACAAAATGTCGTGGCAATATCATTTATTAATTTTTTACCACGACTTTGATCGCCATAAGAGGATTATTGAGGAGAACGTTTGATTAACACAAAAATTTTTATTTTTTCATTTTTATTCATTTTTCTTTTTAGTTAAATCTGAACCAATTATTATAATTTTAAAAGCAGATTGAAGTTCCTTTTCATCCGCCCCTCCCCCTCCCCATGTCTCAAAATAAAAGCGGAAAATAAAAATACCAAAAGTGCTGCACAAAATAGAGTATGTGCTGCATGAAATAAATCAATAAAAATTGGCAGGTGCAAAGAAATTGTGTAAACTTAACATCGAGATTAGTATTGCAAAAAAAACATGCATTTCTTCAACAATTACTGAATGCACAAAGTATAACTAAGTTTTTGTCATTTAAAAATCTACTTTAAAAATTTTTATAATCAAAAGATACAAATTTATAAAGTTTAATTACTCTATTTTTTTAAAAATATCTATACTAATATATAACTCTATATAAAAAACCTCAAAATACGTTTCTCCCTCGATAGCGAAAAGCAAACTTCAAAAATCGTGGCACAAAATTTTAGCACAAATATCGGTTCTGTAAAACGCGTAATTCTACGTATCTAATATATGTAAATTATATTAGTGTATTTTACAAATAGAGTGCTCAATGTTCTTAAAGAACAGAGCAGTAATAAATTAGTGAAAAACACTTATTTAACTTTTTTCTTCAACTTGAAGTTTCACCATTGCTGGATTATCCTACTCTTCCTGATGATCCAGCAATGGTGAAACTTGTATATATATATATATATATATATATATATATATATATATATATATATATATATATATATATATATATATATATATATATATATATATATATATATATATATATATATATATATATATATATATATACTTGTCTGTGTATCTAATTACTTTTGTTACTAAACGCTAATAAATTTTAAATCTTGTATGAAAAATATGTCATAATATGTGTATGTACATTCAATATTTATTTGAATTAAGTTTGTTGAAACTACTGTTATTTATCTTTAAATTTGTTTTTGTTTAGCATTTCATAGCAGTACTATCCCACGTTTATAAGTCAGGACGGTTTGATTCTATTTACTCTTTTGACTGGTTTGTTGTTGTTTTTTGTCAAATTGTAGGAATTAAAGTTCCTATTAGTTATAATCTAAGCAACCTTTACAGTGAAAAGGTACTTGAGTTTAATAAAGAAAATATTATCTTATTGCGAAGAAAACAGTATCTTGTTATATAACTGGTAACTCTACCCATTTATTGCAACCTCTTGATGTTACATTGTATGGACCTCTTTAATAGTATTAGAGGAAAATTCTTGATCAATCGAAAACCTCTTGTTCCAAAAAAAGCACAGACAATTACAAAAAATAAATTTCCTTGGTTCTTTCTTTACTTATAAACTATACATTTTTTCAGATCAAAGGTAATCAGCAACTTAGTAGCTTAGTGGTTTTAAAAGAAATAAGGGATTTACCCATTAGATATAAGTATAATCTTCAATCGTTTGTCAGATGGTAGTTGTAATTTTAGTAAGCTAAGCAATAATTAGTTTACTTAACTATTGTTTTATGTTGATGTCAATGAAAAAGCAGGCTCAAAGGGAAGAAAAAAAAATTACTTTTGCCCTTTTTAAAAGTATTTTTTTTGAGGATTTTTTTGGCAAAATTTAAAGATGTTCCACTTTCATTGTCTGTCAGTAAAACTGATGTAAATGAGACTTTTTTTTATGTTATTCCACTTAAAACTTTTCATTAAAATGAAATAAAATACTAAATGGGTGTTTGTTATAAAATAATATTATTTTATTTTAGCAAAAATAAATTAATGTGAAACTAGACTGTTGTTTTAATTAAATATTAAAACAAAACAGTGCGTTTTTGAATAGGTTTTGCTTTTACAAAAAAACGCATTCAAAGTTACCCCATTTGTGGGGTAACTTTGAATGACTATTTTATTTAAATATTATTTTGAATTTGAATTATGTAAGAATCAATGAAAATATTCATTTTGTTAAATTTCAAATATTATCAATAGTGAAGAAAGAGCAAGTAAAAATATCTCAAAAACGGTTTACGGTAGGGGAGACCGGGGCTAGTTGGCCGCAGGGGTAAGTTGACGAACTGCGTTTATCTTTAGAGCCTTTCATCAGAATGTGACAAAAATTACTCAGAAACTTCCTTATTGACCATTTCATCATTCACTGTAGTATTGTCAGGATTCGCGCATGCGCATGGGAGATATTGAGATTTATGCGTTTTTTGGACAAAAACGTAACTTTTAGAACATCGTTTCCTTTTTTACTTTACAAAGAAAATATTTGGTCGAATGAAAAAAAAAATATTGTAAAAGTTCCAGTCACAATTGGTTTACTATATCCAGTCATACTTTTTTTTCAAAGCTGCCGTTTTTCAGGATATATAGACTGTTTATTAAAAAAAAGCTTTCGGGGTAAGTTGACACGGGGTAAGTTGGCTCCTAGCATTTACTATGGAAAAAAATATTTATTTTTACAAAAATATTTTTTTTTATTTTTTTTATTTTTAACAATATTGAAAATATTTATTCTTAAAAAAAAATTGAAAAAAATTTTTTTTTGGTTTTTTTTTCCACAGATGAAAGGTGGGTTACTGTTTTGCTTTTATACGGACTAATATTTGGTACCAGCTAAAAGTAATATTAAATTTTGGGATAAAATTGTTGCAAAAATTAATTTAAAAAAAATTTCAATTAATTTTTCACTTAATAGTGCATTAATAATCATTTTTATAGTTTGCGCCAACTTACCCCGTGGTGGGGTAAGTTGGCGCAAATTTTTTTTTTTTTTTTTGAGGGTCCGGAAAGGCCCCAAGAATTTTTTTTTGTAAATGAATGCAAATTTTATAAGATTTCCTAATCCATACTCTTTAAGACTACACTTTAATATTTTTAAAAAAATGTACTGTTAGGGCTACAGAGCTCATAGAGTAAAAACCGAGCCAACTAGCACCGGTCTCCCCTACACTTTTTTTTTTTTTTTAGGTGCTCCAAGAAGTCCTAACGATCTTGTCACAGAGCACTGCGAAAGTGCATTTAACATGGAAGTTTACGCCTCCTTCCTTACCGTGACGCGAAAATATGTCTAGAGCTCGTTTCGAGTCTGGATCTCCTACTTATATAGAAAGCGCTCTAACTTTAATGACGTAAGTGAGAGAAGAGAAAAAATTAAATAGTAAGAAAGTGTCATAAAATATAAAAATATTATTTTTTTATATTATTTTTTTATACAACACTCTTGAACTTTAAAGTTCGATTTAAATATATATACAAATAATGTACCGCTAAATTATTTCTTATTTGTGTTCACTATTTCTTTGTGTTCGATAGTTCAGTTTTATTTACTTTTTTCAAAGCTGCCAAAACTACCCCTTCTAGACTAAGTGACACATTAGTTAGTTTTTAAAGAGAACAGTTAGACTTAGGACAAAAACGGCTAATTTCAATCGATAAATTGGTAAAATATAAACACTTAATTGATGGCAGATGAAAAAAATTCAGAAGCATCGGTGAGAATTATAGTGAAATTTTTTTTTTTACTTTTTTGTTCTAAAATTAAATAACCGCGTACCTTTCCTTTGTTGCGTAATTATTTTAACATTCTAATTCTCTAACTTTCATCCATTAGATGTGTTGTCAAAATACAGGGTCGACGCAATTTGGTGTTATGTGGGGGTCTAAAACGGTCAAACTTGCCAATTAAATGAACGAAAAGTTCATTGATAAGGGGGACGAAAAAGAGGGTATCACACACACCCTCCCTCTCCATTGCACCGATCTTGACAAAACGATAATAGTAGCAGACCCGTACCGTAAAAATTTTAAAGAGGGAAGGAAGTCATTTTTCAAAAAAAGTCAGTTTAGAATACTAAAGTTTTTGCTCAGTTTTTCTTATAAAACTTGCATAAAACAATGAAAATTTTTTTTAAAAAAGGGGGGTCGATTCCACCTGACAACATTTTAGCTATGACGCTAAAAGTCATGTACAACAATTTCAATTTTCAAATTATTTTCCAGGTGTCACAGCCCAGGATCACCCCAGTCAAGACGCAATATCAATGTGATATCAGAATAATATCAAAACCCTCTCAAGCTATGACATCAAATAATGATATAATAGCGATATCATAACTTTGGGAAATAAACTTACAGCAGAAAATGTAGACTTCTAAAGTATTACAGCCCCTTAAGTAATTTATACAATATTTCAAACGATTAGTATTTGGTATATAGAATACCACATCCCTCACTTGTAATTTCTATATGTATCACAAAAAGAAACTGAAGTTCTTATTTAAATTATCACATTCCTCTTATGTAGACTTCTAAAATATTACATTCCCCTAAGTAATTCACATAATATTTCAAACGATTAGTATTTGGTATCTAGAATATCACATCCCTCACTTGTAATTTCTGTATGTATCACAAAAAGAAACTGAAATTCTTATATAAATTATCACATTCCCTTTATGTAGACTTCTAAAATATTACATTCCCTTAAGTAATTCACACAATATTTCAAACGATTAGTATTTGGTATCTAGAATATCACATCCCTCACTTGTAGTTTTTGTATATATCACAAAAGGAAATTCTTACTTAAAATATCACATCCCCCTATGCAGACTTCTAAAATTTACAAACAATTAAAATTTAATATCTAGTGAATATCACATCCAGCCCCGTCTTTACACATGTCCAGCCTGGGCAGCTGTTGGGAGACCAGGTCGTTTGGAGAGGCCAGTCAGAAAGAAATCAAATTTTATTAATTAATTACAAAAAAACTTTTTTCTGATAAATTATAAAAGTTAACAAAAAAAGTCACATTTAATTCTTTATAATTCTGTTTTTAAATCTTAAACCAATAAAAAAAAAATTTTCTTGTGTACATGTTGAAGAAAGAAACCTTGTTTGCTGCAATGTTTATGCCAGGGCAAGCAAAACTTTTGCAATAAGCGTGTAAATTTTGTTACCATGCCTCTTAAAATGCTTGCGTAAAAGGTTTCTATAAGCATTAAAATAAATATAGGACTAAAATTATTTATCGCAATGTTAAAAAAGCAAAAATAGAAACTAAGCTGTGTAATACAAAATAAAAAAAAAACTATTTTCATTTTAAAAAAATTTTGCTTAAGTGAAGTGATTCCAGTGATTATTCAATCAAATATGTAAAAATATTAGTAAAATATCAATCCAACTTTCAGAATAAAAAAATAAGTCAGAAGTGATCAAATAAAAGTCTGTAGTGATCAATTATTAACATGAATGAGCCTGGCAAGAAAAGTCTGGATGCAAAAGAAAATAGATGCAAATTTAAAACGAATTGCAAGCCTAAATGTTGCTGCATCCTTGCCAACAAAAATATGTTGTTGTCACAACATGTGGCAACAAAAATGTTATCACATGTGGGGATAACATTTTTTGCAAAAAAAAGAACAAAAAAAACAATCTGATGCATTATCGCAAGAGGCGGTGCATTCTTGCACATGTAGCAGCTATCTTCCGGATTCGTTGATTAATGATGAAGATTTAAAAAAGAGCCTGCGAGCTTAGACTCCATTAGAATGCGTAGCGAAATGTTAGCTTGAAACGTTAAAGTACTTTCTACTGATTCTGGTGACAAGATAGGTCAAAATATGGCCTGATTGAGTTAATCACAACAAATCAGCAAAAAAGAGACGTCAACGCCACTGATTTTTCAAGGCCTGAAACCTTTGACCATGCTGGAACTCAAAAGAGTTATTTTTTTGAAAACTTGCAAATGGAGAAAATGCTTTAACAGTACTTATTTATTTGTATATGCAAAAAAAGCATATACAAATAAATAAGTAGCCTTAAAAGAAATGAACAATGACAAAACGCAATAGCCGAACACTTTTGTAAAGGGTGTTTTTTAAGCCCGCTAGAACTTCAAATTGGAAAAAGTAACAAAATAAAGCTGTAATTAAACTTTTTTATTTATCTGACAGATTAATACATGATATTAACACTTAAAAATAATTTCGGGCATATGGGCACCGCGGTTGTTCTTGACGAAACCCATTCTGGATGTCCAATTTCTGGATGTCTAATGGAGGCCACTTTCTCAAGAACTTCTGGTCTTGAGAAAATATGTCACGAATAACACGAACAATGCTGGCCTCCAAGGCATCGTTTATTGCTGGTTAATCAGCATAAACCATTAGTTTCACATAGCCCCACTGGAAATAATCCAGAGGTGTCAAATCGCACGACCTTGGAGGCCAATTAAAAGATCCATTTTTTGAAATTAACTTATCTCCAAATTTTGATTTCAATAAGTCAATGGTCGCGGTCGTTGTATGGCAAACAGCGCTATTCTGTTGAAACCACATCTCGTTTGTATCTATGCCATCTATGTTCTCAAACAAAAAATTATTGATCATGGTGCGGTATCAATCTCCATTGACCGTAAGGCGAGCTGCGGCCTCATTTTTGAGGAAATAAAGTTGATGATGCCACCAGCGTGTAAACCGCACCAAACGGTGCATTTTTATGGACTTATTTTCAAAGTAAATTTTAATAACTTCGTAGCGTTATTCAAGCGTGAGTATATTCTTGAGCTAGTGGGCTTGTTATGAAATTGGTGAATAACTGTGGTGAATAAACTGTTTAGCTCTCTGTCTATTTTCGTTTAAGAGGTTATATCAAGTTTTAATAAATTTGAAAACGAAAAATAGTGCACAAAAGCCAACATCCCGGATTGAAAAAATATACCCAAACAATGCGGATATTTATTTTCCAAATGAATGTCTGCATCTCAAAAGCTACATTTTCAATTGAATTGAAATTGGTACCGGTGAAACTAAAAAAATAAATCATTTAGATTTACTTTTAATTATTTGATCAAAGAAATTTATATCCACATCATGTCAGCTCTAACCATTCTTCAAATCAATCCAAAAACATCCATCTAAAAGATATCAACGTGGAAGGTTTAGTTGTTCATTTTGTTGATTTAAAATACCGCTACAAAATATCAAAATAGTTTATCAACTTATGAGTGTAAAACTGAGACCTAGATGAAAACTATTTATACTTTAGATATATCTATATTTCTTTATACCTTGCTGAAGTGTTTTAGTTATATGTAGAAAACAAAGATTTGATTGTCCAATGCTTATTCTTTGGATTACCTTATTACAGTTATCACATTTACTTGTTGCTTTTTGATCTTTCGAGTAACATTTATTATGCAAAACATATATAAAAACCGTATTTAAGCGCAGATTTTTTTTTTGTGAGTGGGAGGGAGGGGAGAAGGGTAGGCTGGAGAGGCCGCAACCGTTATTTTACTGGGGGACCAGGATGATCTAAAGACTAAATGATCTAAATGATCACATCCCTCGTGTATAATTTTTGTTTCACTAGTGTCACGCAATATATTACCATTTCATTTTAACTTCATTTATAGTATATTATAAAAAAAAAACCTTTTTTAATGAATCTCGTTGCGTTTTTACTATATTGCCTATATGATTGAATGTTTCAAAAGTACTTGATGCACTTCTAAATGCAATAACTCGAAAGCACATTATCGTTTTCATTTTTTTAAGGGGATGGGATATTTTAGGCGGATGTGATATTCTATTACAAATCTTGTACTTACCTAAATTTTACTTCAAAATTACATTATTTATATTAAAAAACATGAAATATCTTTAATAACAACAATAACAACAACAACAAAATTATTACATTGGTTACGTAAAAGAAAGCACTATTTAACTGGATGGTCCACTCTCAAATAACATGGCTAAAACAAGGAGAGTGACCATGAACATGAAAAAACTCGTAAAAACAAAAATGAAGTTTTTAAATTTTCAAGATTAATAAAACATCTGACACAAACAAAAAAAAAACTTAAAAAAAGGATAAATGAAAAATAAAATAAAACACAAAAAGTATTCGTTTCACTATAACAACCAATTAAGTTGTTGGCTCATAAAATTCTTGATTTATAAAATGGTATTTAAGTTTATTTTGTAAATCTTGTATTTTTTTAACTCATAAAAAGAACAGATATCTAGCTTGGTTTGAAAATATTGATTAATTGTTCAAATATTCCATTAGAACAATTATTCCACTATTATTAAAAGTGGTTTAATTGCTCCATCATTTAATACAAGGCTTTATGGCAAATCTTCTCTTACACCTCCACATTTATTTACTCACATAAAAATTATTCACTCACATAAAAGTTTTATGTGAGATCCTTGTCAACTTTGTATGAAACTTGATTATTAAGAAAAACTATTCACTAAAAATAAATGGAATCTTATTGTTTATGACAATTATGACAATTTTCATCTTTAATGTGATTATAAAAATTCAAGATTAGAAAATCTTTGAACGAATTTGAAACGAAATAGTGTGTGAGTTATGTGTGAGTGTGTGAGTGTGAGTGTGTGAGTGTGAGTGTGTGAGTGGGAGTGTGTGAGTGGGAGGAATGTAGTTATTCTTATAGCTCTTTTTTAAACAAATTTAAGTTGTTTTAGTATTGGGTAGGATTGAAAAGTCGTGTTTTTCAAAAGGAAAGACCTTTGGAAACTAAATTGGAAATTTAAAAAAAAATAAAAACGTTAAGAAGGGAGAAAAAATACCAAACAAACTACCTATAAATATCTATTTAATTTTGAGAAAAGACATTGTTAGTAGAATTCTAAATTTTTAGTTATAGGCATACATTTGAACGCAAAAAAAACTGCGTTTTGCGTTTGCGTTCCAAAATAAAAACTCACGCGGATTTGACACAATTTATTGCGTTTACTTACGTAAACGTAAACGCAATTTACGCAAATAACCGCGCTTACGCACGCATTTAATACGCAACTTACAATCAATCAATCAATCAATTAATTCATATATTCTGAAATAGTTGTTACATTCACGGAAGTTTACAAATAGTACATGTACTAATCCTAAGTAAAAAACTTGTAAATAAAAGCTACTAAATATATTGTTAATGCTAATAGTAATAATCATCCACAGCTGTAACAAAGCAAACATTAAAAGTTAAAGGAGTAAAATACTAATAATGATAATAAGAGTGGTAGTAGTAACAATAATAACAATACAATGATAAGAGTATAATGATAATAATAAAAATAAAATGACAACAATAAAAATAATTACAATAATCATGAAAAGAATAATAGTAATTTAGTACTAGTCACACACATACACCTTTTATTAACGTGATTTATACTATTATCATATTTTATTAATGTGATTTATATTATACTGTGATTTATAAACTCAAATAGATAATCAAATATATTAATAACGTTGGTTATATAAAAACCTTACACGACAGTAATTATGAAAATATCAGAATATAAAATTATGTTCATACACACATTATGTTACATACACACATATATAAACACATATATAAACACACACACACATATATATATATACATATATATATATATATATATATATATATATATATATATATATATATATATATATATATATATATATATGTAAATTATGTTAGTGTATTTTACAAATAGAGTGCTCAATGTTCTTAAAGAACAGAGCAATAATTAATTAGTATAAAACACTTATATATATATATATATATATATATATATATATATATATATATATATATATATATATATATATACATATATATATACATATACACACACACACACACACACACACACATATATATATATTTATACACATACATACACACAAATATATATATATAAATATATATATATATATATATATATATATATATATATATATATATATATATATATATACACTTACATACACACGCACACATATATATACACATATAAATATATACAAACATACACATTCACGTCCATGTATACATATACACATACATACATATACACTCACACTTATTCACATGCGCTTATCACAAACACTTATACATAGATGCACATATCTTTGGATTTATAAACTGTATTTGATTAGGAAGGAATGGAATAGGTCACTCCTAAAAATATAAATTGAATGGAGAGCTTTTAGGTCATAGGGAAGGTTATTCCAAGAATTTATACTTTGGTTTTTTATGGACTTATATCCATAAGTAACAGAATGATGATTTAAGACTACAAGATTCAGATTATCAGTTGATCGAAGATAGTATCGGTTATTTGCATTTTTTGGGAAAAAATTGTTGAAGGTAAGAGGTAGGTTTTTGTGTTGGTGGTCCCAGACAAACTGACAATTCAAGAATTGAACAAGGTCACATAGTTTAAGGATCTTAGAAGTAAAATAAAACATATTAGGATTGGATTTGTAATTCTAAAAATGTATTATTTTTAAAGCTTTGTTTTGAAGATGAGATATCCTTAAAACTTCTTGCTGTTGAGTTTTTCCCCATATTTGACAAGCATATCGTATATGCGAGCCAATAATCGCATGATATATGTTTAATAATGCTTTCAGATTGACATAATGGCGAACTTTAGCCAGCATCCATTTGATTTGCTCAATTTTAAGACTAAGTCTTTGAGGTGGGATACAAACGATAGGTTGGAATCAATTATAATTCCAAGATATTTGATTGAGTTTACAGGAACGATTTTCTGGCCACTTAATCTAAAGTTTAAATTTTTATTGATTTTTGTTTTTTTAGATTTGAATATGACCAGTTCAGTTTTGTTACAGTTGAGGGAAAGCTTATTTGAGCGAAGCCACAGAATTAAATTGGCAAGATCATGATTAATGTATTTGTTAATTGTTTTTAAAGACTTTTTTGTAAAGATTTGTTTACACATATTAAATGCGTTTATAAACTTTGAATATTTTCCTCAAAAAGAGATGATTAAATGGATTAATTGAACAGTTCGATGTAATAAAGAACTTGATAGCTTTCAATGTATCAGCATTAAGCATGTTTCGCTTTTTATTTGATTTGTTTAGTGTGTCGGTTGAGTCAAATCACTTACCAAAAATCTCGTGATGTTTTCTTTGTAAATGCTTCTTAATGTTGGATGTTCGACCAATACGAGCTGTAAATTTTTGATTACACAATATGCAGAAAATCTTGACTCATCTTGTGATTTATTTTTTCGAGTATCAGATGTAGTGAAATGTTTCTTTGACCAAAATCTTGCATTTTGTTTATCAAATTACACAAAATGCAAGTGTAATTTGATAAAAAATTGTGGTTAAAATAATACTTCTTCATGTCGCTTTTTTGAACTAGACTTTATGATATTTTAACAATTTAAAAACATAATTATGTTTTTAAATTGAGTGAATATAGTCAGATTTTTATAATAATTGAATTGAGCTTAATTAAAGATATTAAGTTATACTTTTTTCTAAACATAGTTTTTTTTAAATAATAGTACCGTATACAACTGAATATTATTGTGTTCAATTTGTGAGCGGAAAATAAGTTTTCCTTTGTTTTAAGCAATTTTTAAAGTGTGCGTGTGCGCTGACCAATCACATAGTATTTTTGTGGTTGATTGCTCGTTTTAAGCAAGCTTTTTATATATAAAATGAAAAAACATACAATGAGACAATTATTCAAAGGAATTAGTTGTCCACGGCTTGGAAAAGATCTACAAAAAAATATGAAATTATAAAAAAAAAATTTTACAAATAAAATAACATAGTATTTAGTAAAAAAGGAAAGATGGCCTTTTATGTGTCAGGTAAAACGCCCTGTAAATATTTTGTTTTAATACTTGTGTTTTGTTTTAAAAGAAATAAACTTATTTAAAAGTTTTTAAAACTAAATAATCACAGGACATTTTGCCCCACACATAAAAGGGCATTTTCCTTCACCCAAAACTAGCAAATTGCAAATAAACTAGTTTTATTGATTGAGTTTTAGAACTTTTATACTTTGAATATTGTGGAATAAATTACCCACGAAACAAACATTTCTTTATCAAAATCACACAAATAATGATAATACAACTAATCTTTTTTAACTTTTAGTGGAGCAACATGTTCTTTAAGTCTAGTCACTTGTGCATTTGTGAGACCTATGTAGATTCATATTGTTTAATTCCTTATATTTTATTGTTTCAAAATTTTATATATAAAATTATAACTTTTTTAGTAGTTTACTAACAAAATCCTTTAAAAAGCTATAACTTGATGAAAACCAATTATTTGTTTGAATATGTAAATATTTAAAACAATAGTATATAAAAGGAATTAAACTATACTAATCAAATGCACAGGGGACTTGACCTTATGGAAATTCCCCCCCCCCCTCCTAACCCAAACTTGAAATAATAAGAAAGCAAAAGAAGATTATGAAAACAATTTTTAAATAAAATGAAATGAAAAAATTAAACTGTAAGTATATATATATATATATATATATATATATATATATATATATATATATATATATATATATATATATATATATATATATATATATATATATATATATATATATATATATATATATATATATATATATATATATATATATATATACAGTATCGGACAAAACGAGTGCAACCAAATAATGCTAATTTAGTTTCTTTATATAAAAGTGCTGCATTTTTTCAATTTAGAGAAACAACTATGTAACTGTTTAGAGACAAAGTTCTTCAAGTTTTATTTATCACAAATTTCATTATTTGTACACGAAAATTATTAAATTAATCAAAAGTATTAAAAAAAGTTGATTTCCTTTTGGACAAAACAAGTGCAACTCGACAAAATGTTGACCAAGCTGTATTTCGCTATCAAAATTTCGTGGCGAATCCGTTGTTGTCGATCACAGCCTTGCATCTTCGAGGCATAGATTCGATCAGGTGATCAATGAAACTTTATGGAATCGCTGCCTAGGCCTTTTGGATTTGTTCAAACAGTTGATCCTTATTACGAACACCTTCACGATTAATTCTGCGGTTGACGATCTCCCACAGGTTCTCGATAGGGTTGAGATCCGGAGATTAAGGCGGCCAATCCATCACCGATAGATTGTTGGCTTGAAACCACTGCTTGACTACTTTTGCAGTGTGTTTCGGATCGTTATCTTGCTGAAAAACCCATTTTATTGGAATATTCCATTCAGCATGAGGTAACATAACATCTTTCAGGATATTTTTATACATGAAACGGTCCATTATTCCATCGTTTTGATGTATCAGACCTAGACCGTTAGCAGAAAAACACCCCATACCATTACATTGTCTCCACCATGCTTCACGGTCTTATGGCAGTAACGTAAATCGAGGCGTCTTCCGGCCAGTCGACGTACACGGCAAATGCCATCGCTCCCAATGATGTTGAACTTCGATTCATCACTGAACAGGACAGTTCGCCATTTCTGCACATTCCAGTCAATATGAGATGTAGCAAACAGGAATCTTTTCTTCTGGTTTTTTAGTGAAATCAGCGGTTTCTTTGCAGGGCGTCGAGAAAACAATCCGGCTTCAACAGCACGTTGTCTGATTGTTCGGTCCAATACAGACAGCTCTAATTGCTTTTGTATCTCGACTGATGATATCCAGGGATCCTTCTTGACGGATCTGACGATCATAGAATCCTCTCTAGAAGTGGTGGAACGCGGTCTTCCACCTTTGTTATCTGCTGCCAACTTCCCCGTAGAACGATATTTGGAACATAGCCTTGATACGGTCCATTTTTTCCACGCGATGTTTATCACAAATACTTTTTTGTGACATTCCACTTACGTAATCGCCAATAATTTTCTTTCTTAGTTCCAATCCAAGACTGTCGAGAGCCATTTTTGCACTTAAAGTCATAAAAATAATAAAAATAAATAATCACGCTTCTCAAGGCTTACCGTGTTACATTTACCTTGTGATGATACAATAATGCTCTGTGGAACACAACGTTGGTTGGATGTGGACTGTATTGATGTAATGAAACACTTGTTGTATTTCACTTCTTGTATTGATGCTCTTCGATAAAACACTTTGATAAAACTCACTTCGATAAACTGTCTTGATAATACTGACTGATTGACTTCCATATACTGACTGAATTACATGTCGATTTACATGTCTCTTATATAGTAAAATGAATCTGTGTAAACCTGTTCTGGAAGATTCTAGATGCTTCTTTTCGATGCTTCTGGAAGCTTCTGGATGCGTCTGGATGCTTCTGAATGTTTCTGGATATTTCTGGATGCTACTGGATGCTTCCAGATGCTTCTTCTGGAAACTTTTGGAAGCTTCTGCATGCTTCTGGAAACTTCTGGATACTTCCTTTAATTATTAAAAAACTTTCGTGACGTTGACATGGACCAGACTTAAGAAAATGAAACAAACCAAAAAAGTTGCACTTGTTTTGTCTTTTGCAAAATGGCACTTGTCAACGAAATTCTGCCGGTGTGCTGTCACCTGATTGCTCATGTCATGGCATGCTACGACTCCAGACTCCTGAACTGTTTGTTGTGGTAGTATAGTTCGTTTCGTTTTTAAGACATGTTAAATTAGGAACACTTTTTAGCATTATTCGATTTTGGTTGCAAATGTTTTGTCCAATACTGTATATATATATATATATATATATATATATATATATATATATATATATATATATATATATATATATATATATATATATATATATATATACATACATAATATATATATATATATATATATATATATATATATATATATATATATATATATATATATATATATATATATATATATATATATATATATATATATATACGTTTACGTTTACGTAAGTAAACGCAATAAATTGCTTTAATTGCGTTTGAGTTTGCGTGCGAGTTTTTATTTTGGAACGCAAACGCAAAAAAGCAGTTTTACTTGCGTTCCAATGTATGGTTATAGGCATTAAAAACTGGTGTCACAGAAGAACGAGGTTCCTTCTCGAACACAAGTTTCAATACCTATAATGAAAAAGTTATTACACAGACAATATCTTTACCTAAAACTAAATAGGTCTTTATAGGTTGCATAGTAAATATTATTGCCCCCTTCTAAACGTTTTTTTTTTTGAATTTCCTATTTAGCTTCTAAAGGTCATTCCTTTTGAAAAAAAAGACTTTTCAATCCTACCCTATTGATGATATTTGCCTCAGGATAAACAACAATATGTTATATTAAAGTTGAATGAAGCAAAATAAGTAAATTTAAAAGTTTTTACATCAACATAGTTTCTTAGTTTTTAATAAGATAGCATCGGCACATAGCTCCCAAGTGACCTGCGATTCGAGGGTTAGATCTGCAATGACTTTTAAAAACCCGCAGACCCGCAAAGGTATTTAAAAAACCCGCGAAAAAAAAGCTAAGTAAAAAAATCCACGAGGCATTTAAAAAAAATTAATTAATAATAAATAATAATTCACAGAAAATACAGTTAATTATGGATTTATAAAATTAACTATATAATTAAATAATTAATTTATTTGTTATTAATAGTTTTAAAGATAAAAGTTTATTTTGGTTTCGATTGTACTAATTTGAAAATTTATTTTATCAATGGCATCGAATGAATCAAAGAAAAGAAAGCTTTCATCTTGTTCTTTTAAACGTGCTTGGAGCACACTATTTTCTTTTATTCAGCCTAAAAAATTGATAATGATAATGAATTCAAAGCTAAATGCACAGTAAGTATAAAAATGTAATTTCAATTTTGCTAACGTTTTTTATTGCCAAGTATTATTTTTAATATATAGAAATTTCAATATAGACAATGTTATGTTAAAAAAAAAAGTTTTGCTACGATTTTTAATAAATAAAGTTAAGTTTAGATGCTTTTTTACTTATCACAATAAATTTTTAATAGGAGTTTAATATTAACTTTAGGCTGGTAACAGAATAATTTGATAATTGTTTTTTTATTTCAGATATGTGAATGTTGTTTCAATATTCACCACGAAGGGCTATTGGATATTACCAGACATATATGTGGTTTTCAGCATAGGAAGGCAGCTAAATATGTTGCATCAGCTAAACAAATCAGTTCTTTTTTTGCAAGTAGCACAACTGAAGTTAAATCTGTTAAAAATCCAGAAGTTTTATTTACTGGTTTTATTCTAGAACAAAATTTGTCATTTGAGTGCTTATCATATGCAGGTCCTCATTTTTCAGAAAAATGTTTCCTGACAGTAAAATAGCAACAAAGTATGGGTGTGCAGCAACAAAAACAGCACGTATCATTAATAATCCCATTGCTCCGTCATTGCATTCTTGTATTGTGGACCTTCTCAAAGCTGAACCATTTAGCCTTTCTGTTGATGGAAGCATTGATACAGGTACTAAAAGCATGTACCCACTTGTTGTGAAGATTTATAACATTAACAGTGGTGTAATCAGTTCTTAGTTTTGGAATATGGCTCTTTTCAGCGATTGTACAGCTGCAATAATTTTCCAAAAGGTGTCAGATATCTTTGAAAAAGAAAGCTGAATACTCTCAAAAATGCAACTGGTCCACAATTTAGTTTGTAGTTTTAAGTTGCTAAGTTCATCATGGTGTTACCGCATAGCAATGCGGTAACACCATGATGAACTTAGCAACTTAAAACTACAAATCACACAGCTTGTTTTAATTACGTTCCAGAAGAAAAGACTCTTGTCGCAGCTACAAAAGCTATAGTAGAGTACAATAACAAATAAATTCTTTAAATCTGATGTATATGTACAATTAATTCTTTAAATCTGATTTATAAAAATTTTTGCCACAAAACGCATGACCCTCTAGTGACTTTTAAAAAGTTGAGAGCTATGCATTGGATCTGTTTAATTTAAGTGATAAATCATTTATATGATATTTTCAGGTTAAGCTTTCGTCTATTTTTATTTTAAGATGTTTTATAAAGTTTTGAGGAATAAGTTTATTATTATTTATTTTAATCCTATATTTACTGTCTATATTATTGCACCTTGGTTTAAAAATTATTAGCTTTTATCACTATTAATTTTTGAGATCAAAGTTGACAAATTTGTTAATTTTTTAAATAGATTTGTTAATAGAATGAAGATTCATATCATCAGCAAAGTGTTGAACTCTGTAAAATTTAATAGCCTATGATGAATCATTTATAAAGATTATAAATAATAGTTGTTACAGTATAGACCGTTGCGGTACACTAACATTAATATCACAAATATCAGCATTTTTTCAAATTTTTTTTTTCCTCAACATCTTTGCTTCCAACAATGCTGCTAGCAACCACTATTAGAGTTGGAAGTTACTGGAAGAGAAAAGATGAAGTTTATAGAACAAGATAACAATTGACTATATGATACAATTTATAGAAGCAAATTCATTTCTATTATTGAGAAATAATTTGTACTATAAGTTTGATATTTATGATATTGATATTAATTTTTATAATATCAAATTTTTACAATAATATATAATTTCATACAAAATATTATTTTAATGTAAACTTTTAATAATAAAATTTTTAATATTAAATTTTTTGATATATAGTCATATTCCACTAATCACATCCTACCTGATATAGCCAACACACAGGTTGATACATTGCTTGACATTAGAATCACTCCAGCTTCTGTATCTAAAGTCATTTTCTGCTTAGATTCTTTTGCAGCTTGTGGTTCGTACAACATAGCTTTTATAGTCTTGTAGAAGTGTTCTCTGGAGCTGTCGTCTATACTTTTAAAACTATTTAACAAGTGCTTATCAGAGTCTTGTTTTCCAGCCTGCTGGAAAAAGGCATCTGTTATCCTTATTAATTAATTATCCTTTATTTTAATTCTGGAGAGTAACCTGACTCGTCTAACTACCTGTCCCATTAGTCTTCTTCCTATCTTAAGCAAGTTTTTGAGTCTTTAATTAACAAACACTTATTATCTCATCTTGATTCTTATAACTTACTTTCTGAATATCAATGGATTTCGATCTTCTTGTTCTATTTGTGCTGATTCATAAATGGTAACAACTGATAGAAGCTCAAATTGTTAAATTTGAGCTTAAAAAGTTTCTGCTACAACATGGGGCTCTCAATGATTGGTGAACTTTAACACAGATAAAATTCAATTTTTTCAGCTTATCGTTATCACAATAATCTAGATCTTCACAATAATTCTAAGTCTTAGATTTATGAAAGGTAATGTACATGATGAGTCATCTACCCTTACTCGTACTTCCAATTTACTTTTACTTCTAGATTTACTCTTACTTCCAATCTTTCTTGGAAACCATATATATGGGATTATCTTTTTCCGGATATTTCCTGAAGTCTGGATATTTTTCTCAACTTTCAGTTTTTCGGGATATCCAAAATATTTTCCATACAAGTTTAGGTATATATTTTTGTGATTTATTTGTTTTTTAAGCTTTTCCACTCATCACTCATACAAAAATAAAGAAAAGCATAGAAAAGAAATTGGAAACAAATCAGCTAAAAGAAAATATTATCCAGATATTTTGTGTAAACAATTTTCTGGATTTTAAAATATGACCTGGATGATCTATGTATATCAAATCAATTGCAAAATTAACATCTGCCAAGGTTTTATCTCTATAAATCTCAAATCTGTCCCTGTAGGGAATACTGTTGCCATATCTGGAGAAGATCTTTGAATTATGTCCTTTCTCATTTAAACAAGGTGCAAAAAGGCATTGTAAACATAGTTGAACCTGCTCTTGCATCCAATCCTTCAACTGTAGTCACATTGTTGTGTTGCTTGATTTTTTCTTTTCTATAAATACAATAATAAGCGCTGCTCTAAAAAGCTAGCATCTCTTTAGCCATCTACTAAAATTCATTCTTTTGGAGTTCTTTTCCTTCATCTTGTTTTCTTAATTTATACAATTAGCAATCTTTCAATTAGTCAGTTAATTGTTGTCTTGTTTCATCAACTACATCTTTTCTCTTCCAGTAACTTCCAACTCTAATAGTGGTTGCTTGTAACTGAAAACTATATATATATATATATATATATATATATATATATATATATATATATATATATATATATATATATTATATATATATATTGTTATGATGTTTAATATTTACAATGTTTGATAATTTCGAGAGTAGTAAGTATTAAGTATGTGTATGTATGTATGCGGTAGTAGTGTAGTGGTAAGAGCGCTCGCTTTGTAAGCGAGATGTTCGGAGTTCGACTCCAATCACGTCCCTGGAAGTAAAGGGTTAAGAGAGGGTCTCCCACCACGTCCCTTGGAGTTAAAGGGTTGAGAGAGGGTTGCACCACAAATAATAACTAAAAAATACAAAAAAATGAGTAGCCTCCTCGACTGTAGTGGCCCCCCTCGGGCCTTGGGGAGGTGAATAATCTAAAATATATATATATATATATATATATATATATATATATATATATATATATATATATATATATGTATATATATATATTCAATATACCCAAAGCTTGTTAAAAGAATAAAAAAAATTTGAATTATATAGTTATAAAGTGTTATTTTTAAATTAATATTTTTAAAGATTTTTTTTTCATATTTTTTTATTTGTTATTGATTACCAAAAAAATCTTTTATTAAAATTTGTAAAACTTTATTACCTTTGCTATGTGTTTTTATTTTTCTGAATAGAATTAAGTAAAACCTATGGTTATTCAAAATCGTGTGTTATAAATATATTACATTTATAGCGCAATTCATTTATTTTAACAAATTGAAGTAACTATTCAAAAAATTGATAATCGGGTATTAATAAATCTTATTAATGTAGTAAACAAGAAAATTAGATGCACGTCACATGTGACAGCCACACTTGATTTATGGGATGGCGTAAATGCGGGCCATGTATGGTATTTAGAATACTTAAGTAGTATAAGTACATGTATTTTTTATATATATATATATATATATACATGTATATATATATATATATATATATATATATATATATATATATATATATATATATATATATATATATATACACACATGTGTATATATATATATATATACACATGTGTATATATATATATATATATATATATATATATATAAATATATATATATATATAATATATTATATAATACATATATTATATATATATATGTATTCAATTCTCCTATTGGAAACTTTATTTATAGAACTTAATAAGTTTAAAAAAAATTTAAATAAGTTTTAAAAAGATTTAAGATTTTATGTCAGTTGTGTTATTTTTGTTATGTCTCATTTGTCGATTTTTAAAATTTATTTTTAATGATAAAATAGTTTTTATATTATAAGTAAATTTTTAAGTTTCGACAAATTTTTAAACAACTTTCAGATTCAAATTTAAAGTTTATAAAATGAAAGCCAATCACCAATTATCTTTTCTGTTTTTTTACTCGTTGCTGTATCAGAAAATATGTAAGCAATTTTTTCTTTTCTTCGCTGTTTTTTCGATAAAGTCTAAGCTATATTTGCTGATGAAAAAAAAATTGAAGAGTGATAAAGTTTTCTATTTATTGTATTTTTTTAGTATTTGGATTGGAATGTTTTTGTAGTTCTGATTGCCCTGATGGAAGCCCAAATGAGACTTGTTATACAAGTTATAAGTGTTTTGCAGCAGTTGAATATCTAGAAGGTACACCAACCAAAGTACATCAATATGGTTGCACCCCTCCTAAATTTGAAGGTGTTTTTTTAATTTAATAATGGATATTAATCCCTATAATATTAGAGTATGTAGCATTATTTCTTATGTGAAAATACTTGAAGATTTATATTATTCCTTATCTTTAAAGCACTACTTTTTAAAAGTAATATATAATAATTTTTAATTTTTTAAAGTTCATAATGCCCTTAGTTTTTATTTGATTTATTTTAAATATTTTAAAATACATTTAGGAGGTATTTTTCAATGCCGACAAAAACATATTCAACATGAAGTTCCAATGGTATTTAAATGTTGTGATGATCAGCCGAGATGCAATGAGAATTTAATACTGGAGATTCCTATTGAAGAACAACAAAAATATGAAGCAGTTTGTATGTTTTTTTACACTAACTGTTTTTTACTTTTAATTTGCAAGACAAATTTTTACTCAACAGTGTTAAGGTGACAAAACTATAAAATAAGTGCAACAAATGTTAAAACTTATGGATGATGTTTTGTTTGAAAAGTAAACGAAATGCAATAAATTTGCTATTGTTAGAAAGAATTTTTTTATGCCTTGATGTAATAAAATAAATTTAATTCATAAGCAACCTGTAAGTAAGAATTCATAAGCAACCTGTAAGTAAGAATTGTAACCTGTAAGTAAGAATTGGCTTCTGAAAATAGTCATTATTTTTTGCAAAACATGTCCTCGCACTAAAACTTGGGTCTTTTTTTTATATTCAAATACAAACCCAGGCGTCTATCAACTAAAGTGTCCATGATAAAGCTTTTTTGATACAAGTTTGAAAAATAATTTTCAATAAAATTCAAGTTTTAAAATTTAATTTTTTTAAACATAAATTGCCACGGAGACTTAAGTTTCCATAAAACATAAATATTCTGTTTAAATTTATTAAGAAACAAGATTTATTTTCACAAATTTTTTTAACTAATATCATTAAATCAATTTTTTAATTATTTAAATAAAAAATTGGTATTAGAATATATAATTTGTTGGTGTTTATTGGTCCTCAATCAAAACTTATGTGCAAAACTTTCTTTTAAATTCTCAACTTGGTTATAATCTCTTGTATCAAGTGTTAAGATGTTGAAGATGATTATGATGTTGATAATGATCATTATCATCATTCTATATAATGATGATGATAAAAAAAGCTTGCACATATTCGAACTTCATCATTTTAATTTGAAATGAGTGATTTCTTTATTTTGATAATAAGATATATGTGATAAAATATTCAAGGCTCAACTTTTATGGGTCCATCTGAAAAAATCTTCACTAGATCAGAAAAGTTATCCATAATGATTTTAGTCATGGGTTTAACATGTCTGGGTTGTATATTGTATATTAAAAAAGCATGAATTTGTTCAGACTCACTTTAACTAAAAAAAAGTCTTTTATTTTTAATGTGATTTAGTTAAAAGTTATTCCCAATAGGTTCATCTTTTCTAAACTAGTACAAAACTACATTTGAAAAAGCAATTAACATTATATTGATTGCATCTTTTCAATTATTTAAAGTATACTCTCTTTTTTAACTATGTTCTTTAAAAGAAATTGTAGACTCTTGGAACCAAATATTTTATCATCTAAGTTAAGAAATTAAAAATCATGAAATTGCATATATAACTATTTATGCTGAGCACCTTGAACTTCTTCAGAACTGAACTTTTTTTGGAGAAAATATTTGGTTTTAGATTTTAGATAAATAATGAAATTAAAAGAAATAATGTGGCACTTATATTGCCAGTGACTCAACAAATTGGTGTAGATTTAATTGCCAGAGGTTTAACACTTTTTTGATTCCTATGGTGATTTTATTTCTGTGACACTATGATCACATACAAGTGACCAACAGTGTCATCAAGTCTGGTCAGGCCCCAAAGATTTTAAAGGGGAGGTATCTGTTTTTTAGAGAGTAAAGCTTAGAAAAAATATTTTACCAACTAATATCTTTAGACTAAAAAAAAATCCAATTTTGCTGACTCCAGTGTCCAAATATTTGTTCGCTAAAATCTCAAAGGGGGCATAGGGGGTTATACACCCTCTAAGCCCCCGTTGGGATAGCCCTGAGTCTGGTTGACATGGAAGAATTCTAAAAACCAATAGTAGATTGAAAAGAATAGATATCCAGAAGAGCAGTGAGACTATGCGAGTTTAAAAATTATCTATATTAGGGGAGGGGGAAGTGACATGATGATCACCATGATCATCTTATGCAAAAATGTAGAATATGTGAAATGTGGTTACATGCTGCCTGGTGTCATGCAATGTCATTACATAATGCCTGGTGTCATTATCACTAGTATAACCAAAAGTAATATGAGAGAAAAATCCATAAAAAATTGCTAATAAAGAAAATGAAGTCCATACACGATGCATTCCTTTAATTGCTAAAATGTGATACAGAATGCTAAACCACTATACTACTGTATCATTAAATGTTTTGAAAAATGGTATACTGTATTGCTAGTCATAAGATAATAACTAAATAAACTAGTATAAAATAACAATATCAAATACCGCCTAATAAACTTAATCATGAAATTAAATACGATATCTATTTCTTAAAGATTAAATATAACAAGTATAATAAAATGCTGACGGTTGAACCAATTTTAATTAAGTAGTTGATATATAATGATCTCTCATCCATTAGGAATGCCTTTTGATCACCAATAGTGTTTTTTTTGCCTGAGAACTTCACTTTTGCATTAAAATATATACAAATTAATATGTTTTAATGCAAAAGGTTTAACATCTTTCTGATTCCCATGATGTAAAAACTTGTAAAACAATGTATAAAAATCTCTTTAGAATGATGTTGTTCATAGCATTTGTTTTACTTTAATATGCTCAAAGTATAGTAGAGAAAGGGAGCTGAAGCAGAGAATTTAATAAAAATATTTTATTGATTTATGGGGTACTTTCTTTGATTCTATAGGATAATTTCTTAGTTTTTTGGTTGCTGAAACATTAAAAACGTTAGACACTTTTGGAGGGAAAAAATTTTATAAATGAAGTGTTAAAAAAATTATTTAATAAATCAAATGACAACAAAAGAATATATAAAAATAAAACATTAAAGGATCCCAAACCTCCTAGACATAGTGGTGTTATATTAACGAGAATGATAAAAAAATGTTCAAGCTAAGTTTTTTTGATTAAAACAAAAGAATAAATGCATACCAAGAAAAACTAACTTTTTGATTTTAGTCAAAGTTCTCCTTCTCTGCTGTAGGCCAAAAAGTCAACATAATATACGCCACAATCTACAGACAAGTTTTATTCCTAAGAGTTTTAGTACATAATGTCATTGATTTTTTTGGTTGTGTAAAAGATCAATTATGTAAACAAACAAAAAAATCAATGATGTCATGTACTAAAGCTCTTAGGAATAAAACACGCTTGAATAAGTTATCAAATCTGTAGATTGCGGCATATATTATGCTGACTTTTCGGTCTACAACAGCAAGCTTCGACATAAATTAAAAAGTTAGTTTTTCTTGGTATGCATTTATTCTGAGGTTTTTAAATGGAGCACAAACTGTAGATTTGTTTAATTGAGAGTTAACTTTAGCATTGTGATTTGGGTGTTTAACAATCGGTTAATCTGTTTAACTTTCAGGAAGAGTTTGGCCATTATATTCAAAAGTTAAATTAGAGTAAGATTTCTTTGCAAATAACTCTGCTTTATTCTGGGAAAAAGTAAAAGGTCAGACCCATGAATTAGAGATTAAATGTTAGACTTACTTTAGTTAATGACACTGTTGAAGACTAACCAAGTCTCTAGAATCTAACATCTGAGATACATGATTTAGTAAACTGAAAAAAACAGAGGTTAACATTAGACAGGACTTTTTTACATTGGCTTCTTGCAATAATAAAAGGATATTTATTCTTAAGAGAGATGTTCTTGTAAAAAAGAAGAAAAAAAAGAATGATGTTTAATAAAGCAACTGCCTCAGATGGTAAAAAATGTAGAATAGAATGAGGCTTGGCTTATAATCGAAGAGAAGGAATAAAAGCTTCCAGACTTTTATTACAGAAGGAATAAAAGCTTCCAAGATGCGTTTTATACATGTATTTTATGAATATAAACATATATGTTTGCTATTTATTTAGATGCTGGCATACAATATCCTTTCATTATCATATAAACTTTAGTATTTATATGGTGTAGTATTTGCCGAATAAGAAGATGATCAGATGGATGTGTAGTGTGACTCAAGCAAGGCAAAAAAAGGAGGTATAATCTTAGACAGGTTTAGAAAAACATATAAAACAACGTTTGTTAGAAAAGATTAAAGTGATTTAGGTATCAGCATGGAGAGAGGTAGCAGCTTCAGTTGAAAGCTTGATGAGAGTGCCTTACATATTGTATGAATGAGTTTTAGTTAAGGAAAAAATGTTCTAGATTGTTTATATTAGAGAAACAGCATAAAAGAGGAAGGCTAAAGTCTGATGATGATAATGATCATCATCATCATTATTATCATTATCATCATGGTAATGATAATTATGATGATCATATTGGTCATAATGATGTTTATATATGCATATATATACAAAATATAACATGAATTTTGAATAGAAAAAATATGCTTTAGGATGTATATATGTTTTTATGCATATAAATGTACAAAAACCCAGCCACAGCTTTATTTTATTAAACCCGGCCCTGGTCAAGTATCAACCCCGTTTTTGTTGCACGCTTCTGCACTTTTTCTAGTGTTTCAATGTCATGTTTTAGAAATGGTGACCAGGCTGGTACTGCAAACTCGAGATGTGGGCGAATATAAGCTGTATACAATATTTGCCAGACAATGATACACTGACTGCAGAATGCTTTTTTCAGCCTACCAAGTACTTGATTGACTTTTGAGGCTGCTGTCTCAATTTGATTTTTTAATTTTAAGTTGTCTGAGACGATGGTGCCAAGGTCTCTTTCGTTCTTGGTAACTGCAAGTTGTATTCAAGATCTGTCATCCCTGCACATTGAATATTTTTTTGTTGATCTTTTATTTCCATGGCCTATGTGCATTACCTTGCATTTTGTCACAGTGAGGCATGCACCAAAACTCTGGACCACTTCACGGCTTTGTTTATGTCATCATGTAAAATCAAAAAGTCTTCATCAGATTTAATGATGCCACTGATTTTGCTATCATCTGCATATAATTTGATGTGATGCACAATGTTGTTTGGAAGATTGTTGATAAAAAAGACTAATAATAATGGTCCTAGAAACGATCCTTTAGGAACTCCACTTGAAACAGGTACCTAATTTGATATATGTCCTTTCATGACTACATGTTGTTTATGATCTGAAAGCCATGTTTTAATCCAATTCAACAATGCACCTCAATGCAAGCGTTGATGAAGAACTTTATTAAAAAGTTTGGCAAAATCCATATAAATGGCGTCGGCAGTAAACCTAGGTAAATGGCCTGTGTCAGAATGTCACGTGCCTCAAGGAGATTGGTTGTGCAGCCTTGTTTGCATGGAAAGCCATGATTGGCTTTTGAAAGCAATCTATTGACAACACAATGAGACATAACTCAATCGTGAATAATTCTTGAGATTAGAGATGCGGGCTTGTAGTTTGAAGCGTCAATCTTCCTTTTTTAAATATCAGCGTTATATTTGATTTTCTCCATAGATCTGGGACTTCTTCGGTTGTGATTGTTTTAATTGTGCAGCTGCTTTTGCCCCTCCAAGCGCTATTGGAGGGGCAAAAGCAGCTGCACAATTTTTCAAGATGCGTGAATAAATACTGTTGTAGCCCATTGATTTAGTTTCAACTAGATCTTTAAGCTGCGTTTCAACCTCTTTGCTTCTCGACTATGTCGTTTTCAAGAAGAGTACATTTGGATTCAGTTTGATTCATCATAACATCAAATACTGACTGAAAAAGTTGTTCAATATTTTGCATATGACTATGTTTTCAGATGTAGTAGATCCGTCTAGCATTTAAGGTACCTGATAAAATCTTGAACACGTTGCTTGTTTTGCACATGTGCATGAAGAAGTGTTGGGTTGGTTTTTGATTCTCTCACAAGTTTCTCTTGTAAGTCAATATTGCCGACTTCATAAAAATGTTTGTTTAATCTATTATTACTATTTTGTTAATCATTGTTAATTTTTTTAATTGCACTGATTACTATTTATTTCTGATTTCCTATATTTATTATTTGTTCTTAAGGAGACATTAATTATTTCTATTATCATCAGTATTTTTGTTTTTTGTTTGTTATTGTTTGTTATTGTTTTTAATATTATTGTTTGTTAATATAGTTGTTATCATAACTTTGTACTTGTTATTGTTGATTGTTACATCATTTTTTAACTGTTTGTGATTGTGTCTAATAAAGTTAAATAAATAAATATCAGTAACTTTGTAATCATAAATAAAGATGATGAATAATTCTTTAACCATACTAACATTTCAGTAATAAGGCCCAATGAAAAAGCTCAACTTTGGACTTAGCTCCTTTTTAGAAAAATGCTCTTCAATTGTAAGGGTTGAAGTTCAAATAAACAGAAGAGTACCAAAGTGAGTACTCACTTAAAATATTGTAAACTTTACAATATTTTAAGTGTGCTTTGTGCAATTAAGAGTCACACATAATTGAAGTCATTAACTTTAAAGCTGAGGCTTTAGTTTATAAAATTTGAAAATAAATTTGAAAATTTTTTGTTAAAATCAATTATAACTGAGAAAATTTTAGTTTCACAAAACCCAAAAAGCCGCTGTGTTTGCTTGGTTGCAAATTGTCTGGCGCCTGTTTGTGTCGCGACCCACGGCTTGGGAACCACTGTTATCATAACATTTAGTTATTTAATGTCTGTTAGTATTTTTAAACTAGACTAGTATTACTCATATTTAAAGTGCTGATATTTTTTTCTTTAAAGAAATGTTTTGTGATATCGAAAAATCTTAATATAGTTGATAATCAAATGAAGGATTGGGTCTTATTGTTAAACTTTGATAAAACAGGAGGTGTTGTAAAACGATTTTGGGTGTGAAAATTTTAAATGCAATTTGGCACCACCACCACCTTCTTATCTCTCACATACAATTAAGCACAAAAGATTAGTTATGTACATGACTCTGATTTTTAAAAAATTTATGAAAATCTTTTATATGTTTAAATACTATGCTTGAAATAAATGGATTTAAAAAAAAAAAGATAAATTTAACAGTAGAGTAAAAAAGTCTTTTTAAATATTTATAATTTTTTTTTAGTTAAAGAACACAAAATATTTCAGAGACGACAGGTTGGATTGGTAGTTTCTGTCCTTCTTTTTATTTTGTGTTTTTCCTTGTTTAGCTCATATTTTTACTTGAGGTAATAGCATTACAAATTTTTTATTTATTTTACTATGTTTATTTATGTTGCAAGTGTTTATCAATGTTGCAACTTTATATTTCAAGTGTTAATTTATGCTTCAAATGTTAATTTATGCTACAAATGTTAATTTATGCTACATGTGTTTATTATTATACTATTTTTGTTTATTAAATGTTTCTTTTGTTTTTTTAATATAAAAATGTTTATAGCGCATTGAAAATATTTAAGAAATCAAATAATAGCAGCGAAGTTAAACTTTCTCCTGTCGATAAATCAGAAAATTTAACTTGCAACTCTGGATTCAATGGATTTAAATCAAGATTGGTGCTAATTTTCTTTTAATTTATTTTATATTTTTTTATGAAAATAAAAAGAATGAATAAAATATGTTATTAAAATTTTGTTGAATATTTTATTCAGGTTCAACGATCTTTCGCTAGAGACATTTCGATTGTAAAGGAAGTTGGTCGGGGTTGCTTTAGTGTTGTATACATTGGGTTATATCAAAGCCAAACTCTTGCAGTGAAAATTGTTGACGAATCTGATGAATACTCTTGGCAGAGAGAGCAACATTTCTATACAACTCGAAATCTAGGCCACGAGAACATACTTGGTTTTATTGGTGCCGATATTGTTGAAAGAGGCACGGTTATTAGGGTCTTAGTTACACAGTATCACCCTTTTGGATCTCTTTATAATTTTTTGCGAATTCATTCATATGATTTCAAAATTTTTTTTCGCCTTTTATATTCGTCTGTTTGCGGCATATGTTATCTCCACAACTCTATAAGTGGCTTGTATGGTAAACCAGCAATAGCTCATCGAGATATTTCTAGTAAAAATATTCTTGTTAAAGATAACTTAGAATGTTGCATCAGTGATTTTGCACTTGCCGTTGAAGAAAATCCTGATGAATTCAATCTAGTTCCATCAAAGGCGAAACTTCCTAATCCAAGATATATGGCACCTGAAGTTCTTGAGAATCCTTCTTGTCGTAATCAGACAGTCTTTTTCTATCAAAAAGCAGATATGTATTCTTTCAGCTTAGTCATGTGGGAAATATTACTGAGATACGAGATAAAAGGTATTTTTTTAAGTTTCATTTTAAAACTTAAGATTTAAACTGAAACCCTATTTTACTGAAAACTTCCTATTTCTATTTGCTCTTTATTTTTTGAGTATATTTTTGAGTATATTGATACATTTATATTATTTGATGTCTAAATGAGTTTCAATATTAACAATTATTCAGGCAAGTTTAAATTTAAAGTTTATTAGCATTAATTAGAATAATCAAACCCCTTTATTACCATTAATTAAAATAATTAAACCCCTTTATTAGCATTAATTAAAACAATCAAACCCCTTAAATGAACAATCCTTCTTTGATTGAATTTTATTGAAATTTATTAGTATAACTGAAAAAAAATTTTTTATTCAAGGTGTTGCTGAGCCTTATCGGCTTCCGTTTGAAGAGTACGTTGGATTTTATCCTTCTATAAATCAAATGAACGATATAATCAATGTTAAAAAACTTAAACCTGTAATTGCCAAAAAACATATTCTTAGTTCGGTAAATTATTTTTTTAAGTTTAATCATGTTCTAAAGTTTATGTTCTAAAATCATGTTACTCAGTTCTAAATAAAAGCGTAACTTGTATTTTTTTATTTTTTGCAATGTTTCAGAGTGCTCAAAGTATAATAAAATCTATGAACGAGTCAATGAAATACTCAGCAATGTCTCGATCTTCGTCATGTCGCTTGAAAACAAATCTTAATAAATACATGCAAAAAATAGCAAAGCTGACCGAAACCGAAACCGGTGGTTCTAATAATAAGCGGTAGTCAAATGACGAATATCTTTGTTTTGAGAAATTCGTTTTTGTATATATGTATAAATGTAAATATATTTTAATATGTTGTGTTTAATATATTTTCGTTTTTTGTATAAGTTTTGATTAGATTTTACGCAAACTTCAGATAAGTGTAAAGATCTATTAACAATCCTGATATCCAGTTTTTTGTGCTGTTATAATTGCATACTTTTATTGAGAACAAAATTTTATGTACCTCAATGATAATATTATGTTAATGATGTATTTTATTTATAAGGTGGTATATCTGGATTGTTAATAGTTCTTTATGCTTAGCTGAGGTCTGCGTAAAATTTATGGATGGATCCCTCGCAGAGTCTTTAATTAAATTAAGTAAATAGACCGTAAAAATCGCCGCGCATAAGAGCAAAATGATCTCTTAGTTCTATTTTTTTAAGTAAGTTTTGTGTTGCTTGATCTATGGACGATCTCTGACTGATTTAGATGACATGTATGCTGATTTAAGTGGCATGTATGCTAAGTTCTCGGTTTTTTTAGAAAAAATATGGCAAATAAATTTTATCAACCCTAAAAAATAGAATACAAAATAATTCTTCAAGAAATGAATTTTACATAGAGGACAAACAAACGGAACTTTGCTCAGCTTTATCATGCTTTAATTTTTTGTTTTTTTTTAATTGAGATAAAAATTATAAAAATAAAATTTTCTTCAGAAAAGAGATTTGTCCAAAAATCACGCAACACTAAATTTAGTTATAAACAAAACGAAAAAGATTACAGGTTTTTCCTCGCACCTTTTAATTAAACCAAAAATAAGGCAGCGCTTTGTCTTCTAAAAATCGGCGCGCAAAAGAGTAAACGATCTCTTACCTTAATTTATTTTAAAAATAAATTTAGTGTTGCGAATTTTATGGAAAGAATTCTGCTTTATAGTTATCAACACATTCATATGAATAAATTATCTTTCCTTCTTAAAATGCTCACTGCATATTTTGAGTTCATTGAGTTTTTTAAATTAGTCTTTCCACGTGTTCATTCCTTGTCGTAATAGTGAAGAAAAATTTATAAATGTTTCCATTAGAAACAAAAACTTAGTCAATGTATATAGAATAAAGAATCTGTCTCTGTAAATTGACTATGGTGGTAGAAAGTTTCGAGTTCGATCCGCACCACCTCCCTGGTAGTACCGCGCTCAACTTATTTCTCTGCGCAGCGGCCTTGTTCATCAAGGTTTGTATTTCAGAGTTATAGAGTTGAGAGAGGGTTGTAACCACAATTAAAGTAGCCTCCTCGACTCTAGTGGCCTTCTCGGCCTTAGGGAGATAAACTATAAAAAAAAAAATTTTTTGCTCTATTTGAACTATTTATATCTCCAAAATAAAAAAATTTACCAACACATCTTTACACCACAATTTAAGTCAATCTCAATTTGACTTTTCTGTATTCGTTTAAAGTATTTTCTACGCTCAAAACCAAACAAATTAGGAGCATATTGTATTCTGCTACAACTCAAGCGAACCTATTATTTAAAAGCTGCGCAAACAATATAACTTACTCTACACAGTTATTATGAATCCTGATATTGCCAATCTAGCTCCCTCAAGAATACCAGTAATATGGAAAGCTAGGTTACACATTAAGGTACCCTGTGATGCAAATTTTGAAATCTTTTAAGTTTATCGGCGAAAAAAACTTAATTTGAATGTTCACATTGAGTGAAATTCTGACTTCATAGTGAGCCCATAATCGAGTGAAATTTTGACTTCATAGTAAGCCCTAAATCGAGTGAAATTTTGACTTCATAGTGAGCCCATAATTGAGTGAAATTTTGACTTCATAGTGAGCCCATAATTGAGTGAAATTTTGACTTCATAGTGAGCCCATAATTGAGTAAAATTTTGACTTCATAGTGAGCCCATAATTAAGTGAAATTTTGACTTCATAGTGAGCCCATAATTGAGTGAAATTTTGACTTCATAGTGAGCCCATAATTAAGTGAAATTTTGACTTCATAGTGAGCCCATAATCGAGTGAAATTTTGACTTCATAGTGAGCCCATAATTGAGTGAAATTTTGACTTCATAGTGAGCCCATAATTGAGTGAAATTTTGACTTCATAGTGAGCCCATAATTGAGTAAAATTTTGACTTCATAGTGAGCCCATAATTAAGTGAAATTTTGACTTCATAGTGAGCCCATAATTGAGTGAAATTTTGACTTCATAGTGAGCCCATAATTAAGTGAAATTTTGACTTCATAGTGAGCCCATAATTGAGTGAAATTTTGACTTCATAGTGAGCCCATAATTGAGTGAAATTTTGACTTCATAGTGAGCCCATAACTGAGTAAAATTTTGACTTCATAGTGAGCCCATAATTAAGTGAAATTTTGACTTCATAGTGAGCCCATAATCGAGTGAAATTTTGACTTCATAGTGAGCCCATAATTGAGTGAAATTTTGACTTCATAGTGAGCCCATAATTGAGTGAAATTTCGACTTCATAGTGAGCCCATAAATGAGTGAAATTTTGACTTCATAGCGAGTCCATAAAAACACCTGTAAAATGAGAACCAATTTATATAATTTGGTAAAAATTGATTCAAATGTGGTCTATCCCGAACCCTACTCTCTGATTGGTTAACTGGTTAAAGATTTATGGCAGATTTCTTTATATTTTGTAAGTTTTTTTTGCTACTTATACGTCAAAACGATACCGATTACTGTGATATTCGATAACTATTTTTAAAATAATGGTTACATAAGTGTTTTACTATGTAATAAGAAAAAAATTTTTTACAGTTTTTTTATTGGTACGTGTACCATTTAATGTTATAACAAATAGCAAATTAATACTGAAATATTATTTTGATATTTAGAGCATGGTTTGACTCCGCTTATGCATTGCGTAAAAATTTTAGAAGTTTCTATGATGTAAAGTACTGTCAAAATGCTATAAAAATGGCTGAAAAGATTTTTTAGCGGTACCTTTATAGAAAACAAAAAATATTTATTTCTCATAAAGCAGAAAAATTGTGAGAAAATCTGTGAAAAACTGAACCTGAGAAAAATATTTTGACTAAAATAACTGAAGATAGTTTTACATATTGTGTGACCGCTGAAACTTTCGAAAGTTCGGCCAGTCCGAAAAAAATTAGTCTTTACAGATTGCAATTGCTTTGAAACAAAAAATTTTTAAAATTGCAAAGGTACAAAAAATAAAACATCTATCAAAATAAAATAATTTTATGGATAGGAGAAGAGTTTTTTGAAGAGTACTAAAAATTGTTCTTTGGACTGTGTCATTAAATAAGGTCTCATCTAAATTGTCATTAAGTGTGACGAGTATCATTAATTTAAATAATTGTTTCCTTGTAAGGAAAAAGTTATTTAAGAATTATTTCCTTGTAATTTAAGTAATAATTTTCTTCATTTTAATAGTTTTTAATTAATAATATTTGTAAGTATGTTAATTTATATTGTTTTAATTTTTAATAATTATGTTAATTATGTAAGTATGTTAAGCGGATTGTTAGCCAATATAAATTTTTGTAAATGACAGAGTATGGTTTAGTGAAGTTAGGTTTAGTGAATGGCCATAATACCAAGTCAAGAAAAGATTCATGATGAAAATTAAAAGTTTGTGTGGTAGCTTTGTCTGAATCAATGTTTAATACTGCTTACTGCTTTCCGAACAGATCAAGTATGCCAACTGAACCAGACCAACATCAATATCAGTAATTCTAAGGTTCCACAAAGACTCTGCAAATCGTGTAGACTACTTTGCGCAGTAAATAAGAGGAGAAAGAAGTTTTTTTTGCAATTCCCTTTTTGTTTAATCTCAAGTCAATATAAGTGAGACCTGAAACAGAAGGTACAATGTGTTGTTGTCTAATCTGCTGATTAGACAACAACACATTGTACCAATCAAAGTTGCATGAAAAACATTCTTTTGGAGAACAAACCACCAGTGAGAAAGTAGCAAGAGTGCGTTGCAGCACATATCTCAGCTGTTTAGGAAAAGATTTGTCCCACTAACGCTCTCAAATAAATTTAGGGAAACCCTTCTTTAATTATCAGCATAAAATGACAAAACAGCCGAACAAATCGCATTTCAAGTCATTTCCAATTATAAAATTATCTCCCGAAGGTACTATTTAACTTGCTAAACCAATCAGTGGGCCTCTACTTACATTTATATTTAAACAATTCTTAGATATATACTAAAAGAAAGTCTTGACTCTATTAAGAAATAAGACTAGATAGATTTCAGGAAGTATATTTTTAACAAATTTCTTATCTGTTTAAAAGCAAATAATTTGAATATTTTACACAAACTTTCTTAACAAAGTTTATTATAAACGTAAAATATGTTTATAATAAACTTTGTTAAGAAAGTTTGCGTAGTCCTACATTTTTATTTTTAACGTTGCAATGCATTACTTTTGATTACATTGTTTTGTTGAAAACATTACCACCTTTTTAGTAACTTGCGCAGCCAGAAGCCAGCAATTTTGTTGATCAACCTGTTCCAGCTAGTTAACCAAGTTGCTCAGCTTGTAAGTGCAAATCAGCATGCATTGCAGCTGTTTCGCACCTATGCCAGCTTGCACTTATTAAATTCGCAGTTATTTTCACGTTATTTTACGTCTGACAATGGTCTGAGCCAATCAGACTAAAATATCACATAAATAAGTTAAAAATTAATCAGTCCTAAGCTGTATTTTGTGTTATCATTTATATACGATTCAGATTTAGCTAATTTAAATCACATCGATTTAAATCAGCGTTTTAAATCGAATGATTTTCATGGATGACTAATGATTTTAATCAAATTTTTCTTTTTATGTTTGATTTAATAATTAAAAATCATTTAAAATTTTTTTTGGTCATATTTTAAAACAAAATAAAATAAATATAGCAGATACACTATATAAACATTAAAAGCGTCTTTATTTTTACCCTTTTCTTTAATAAACACTATTGGTAGAAGTTTGTCAGCTACGTCCTTTTTGTTGAACCACGTCCTTTTTTGTTGAACCACGTCCTTTTCTATTGAACCACATTAACATAAGTTTTTGGAATTCTGGATGTTTAACTAACTGAAATGACGAATATGTTGCAAAAATCATTCTTTTAATCTCATTAGGTGCGGTCTTTTGATTCAGATTTTTTCTAACATCATGTGACAATAACCTATGACTAACATTTTTATATAATAGACCATTAATATTTATATATACTTTTTTTACATATACATTACATTTATATTAATTTTTTCTGCAAAAGCTGATGATGACTCTAAAGGTTGTAATGTAACATCTATTTGACTGTTGCGAAAAACAGCTTGAAATTCAGCTTCTAAAAAAATAATATTAATTTCCACTTTTTATTTCAAGCTTTTTAAATTTGGATCACTCTGAGTTCTTTTTCTCGATGTTTTTTGTTTTTGTTTTGTATGCTTTAAATAATTTTTGTTTTTGTAAAAATACAGTCCAATGTTATTGTTTTTGTAAAAATATTTCCAATGTTATTGCTCCGAGCTAGTACTTTCGACGGTATTTTGTTTTTCTGCGAAAATTCCTTCGCTATAAAGCTCTTTGTTAACATCAGCTAGTTCAATTTTATCACCTTCACAATCAAATAGCTGGTCACCTTCATTGACTGGTTCTAGAGATTTATCTTGTTTTTTGCGACAAACGTCCTTTGGTGGAGTAATACGCATCTGCAAATCCTTAAACTGGTTTTGGCTTTTCGATTTCATTAACTCTGCTCTGAACTTTTTAAGATCTTCCCCAACTAAGCTCATCAGTTTCTATGATGCTTAGTAGTCTTAACTTCCATCAAGAGCACTGGTAAACTTTGTCGCATGCTGGGATATCAATTGCAAGACTTTCAACCAGCATTCTCATCATATTATTACGGTTAGGTTGTTACATTAGGTCAAGGAATCTTTGTTTGGATTAGCAGCCAATTGGTTGATCATAAGTCTCTGTTCAAGTTTGCGATACTTCTTTTTCCAGGGAGCATGAATATTTGTGCCATTTACCTGGATGTCCCCTGTAATACCATCATTCCAGCTCACTATGCTTTTGAATTCTTTACACTTAGCATCGTACTCAACTTTATATTTTTCGCATAGCTTCTTCTTTTTCAGCTAAAGAATATTTATCCTTCTCTCCACGAACAAGCTTTTTTGACATCTTAAATGGCTTCAGCTGTTAACCTAATTCACTAATTGGTTCAGAAATTAACACGGGGGTCGTAATAAGCTTCAGAGGGGTTGGACAAACAATTAAAAATTAAAAATTATTAGACATGCCACCCAAAAAAAAGGGTTTAGTTACCAGTTACCAGTGGGCAGAGGAACTATGTGTTTAAAGGGTTTAGTTACCAGTTACCAGTGGGCCGAGGAACTATTTTTTTAAAGGTCCCGTAAAAACGAAAATTGACTAGAGTTCAGTAAAAGGTCGAAAATATTACAAATTAGTTTTTTAATTGATGGCGGTTAATCTTTAATCACGGTCGATAGTTAACAACTTAGACATTTTCAGGTACCGTGAAATCATTGCACTAAATTTTGAATTGACTAGTGATAAATAGCATAGTATTTATATTATGCTACATATATTTATATTAAAAACATAAAAATATTAACATAATATAAATATTATGTTATTAAATCTGATAGATGACTGAACGATTCTTTACAGCAAGTTATATAAACGTTTTCCTCGTGTGCACTGGCAATCGAGCTTCGAAAAGAAAAGTGTATAAAGTCATGTGCGTATGCAGATCATTCAAACAGGTTGTCCAGAAGCTAGCTGCAGAACAAATTACCTCAATTTAAGAGTCATATACGAACAACAAATGTCGTGAAAATCGATCAAATAGTTGAAGAATTTAATGATTCGCGGCATACAATAATAACAACAATTTTAGCCTCATTTGATATAACTGGTCAACACATATAATTGAGTATATTTTGGACATTTCGCACGGAATAAGGCGTGAATCTTATATGTAAAAGTTCTTCCGCGGTGCTCTTTGACATGTGTCACCTAAAACAAAAACTATAAAAAATTAAATAGAAGTAACAAAAAAAAATCCGAATTTTTGGTTTCAGTATTGGTTTAAAAAATTAGATTCGGCTAAAGACACATTGTTTGTTCATTAGGTAAAAGTACAAAGTTTGCGATTAAACTTAACAAACTAAACTTAACTAATATTTTTCTTTTTATGTATTTATCAGGATAATTTATTTAGTTTTAATAATTTTTTCTGATACATTTTTTTTGGTTTTATCGAGATTTTGTTTAAAAACCAAACCATAAAAAGTTTTTTTTTTTTTTCAAAAGATTTGTTTGATTATAAGAAACAATTAAATATTAGAATATTGTTTTCGCTTTTGCATGATTTAAGAAAAAAGGTTTATCGGCTATTATAAATAAATATAACGTTATTTGTAAACTTATTCAAAAACAATTCTTTTTTTTTCAGTTTTTAGTTTGCGCCAAGAAAATAAACGCTCAGTAAAAACAATCAATAAATTTGAATTAAAAAGTTTAAATAGTTATGCAAAAATAAATTCAACTTCAAAAAAAAATAATTTATTCATTATTTATTATTAACTACACAATTCAGTGTTTTTAGGACAATTGCCATTTTAATGCCTCTTAATGCTATCGAAATATTTATTTTTTTGTTAAAAATAATGAAAATAATTGTGAACCCACAATTGCAGTTATATGGTGTCGTGAATGAATTCAAAAATTACGATATGTGACATACTTACCTGACTGGGAAAGAAATCTGATCCTTAAGGGGTTTCTCCACAAGGCAATTAGCTGGCGGAGAATAAACCACGATACCATCCTTAAGGGGTTTCTTCCAGAGTGAGGCTTGAGCATTGCACATCGCTCAAGGCTGACCTCTGCGATTACCGCTAACGTCGGTAACTCGACAGTATAATTTCTGGTAGCGGAAACCTGCGTACGCGCTCGTTTCCTTCTAAAGAATAATATAAAGTTTCTAAGTCGGGCGCAGGCAATGGGATGTGTAAAATAAACTACTTGAATGTTTTATGAAGAAGTAACTGCTTTATTTTTAAATGTGATTTTTGTTTTTTAAATATTTTATCAAATCTATTAACAAGAAACCACGTGAATCATTAAAGTATTTAAAAAAACAACCGTGCAATTATTTTGCAAAACGAAAAGCGATTGTAAGAATAATTTCTGATTTAAGTGGAAGTTTTGTTTTAATAACTTACTGTTTTTGCTTCCGTGCAAAGTTTTAACCGTCTGAATTTTGAGACTTTAAACTCCAAGTTTATATTAAAATATTAATTACATTGTCGCTACGGTGATATTAACTAAAGCTTGGTAGAAATCTTAACGGCGTCGTCAATAAAAAAATTTGCTGATCTATTTTTGTTGTTTCAAAAGACACAACAATATTTTGAATTTATTAACACTAGTTTAATAGTCTCAACTATCATGGTAACCTTGGTTACGGAAATCGCAAAAAGGATGTAAATCTTCTTACGCAGCCAACACAAACAAAAATATTCGTAGAGTATTATGATTATACGGCAGGATCATTCAGGCAAGACAACTCTACCTTTTTATTAATTCTCTCTTTTATTATTCTGTCTTATTTATTTAAATTTTCAGATAAACATGTTTTTTATTTATTTATTTGCGCACTTTCATGGTAAAACATTATTTTTATATAATTGTAATTATTAAAAGAAATAGAAGGAAAAAAATAAGTAAAGTTGCTTTTATCACCTTTGTCAAATGCTTTGACATTTGACAGGTTTTGTCAAGGATAAGTTGTAATTTAAGGTTGCATTTGTAACGCAAGCGTTAAATATTTTTTAACGTTTAAAAAAATACTGGGTGACACACGACCGTGTTTTACTTTACGGTGAGAATACCTATATATTTTTTTTCGCTTGGCTTTTAAAAAAAAAAAGTTTGTTTTTGTTAATTGTATTTTTGTACGCAAAGTAATTAATTTGGTATAGCTAAATGAGGCGAATTTGTTTCAATTGTCGATGAAGATGATGATGAGAGAGCTGCTGAATCACAAACCTTTCGTGGATTAAGTAAAACAATAGAAATATTTGCTTTTTTCAATGTCAGTATTTCTAAGTACGAGTGTATCTGGCTTTTACGGCACCGATTTTAAAGTAAAAATCTGTGACCTACTTTTTCACAGCGTGCTTGGCGTAGGTATCGTAAAGATGAGTTTTGTTACCATATTTTTTAGAATCTTATATCAACTTAAACTTTATTTTAAAAGTCGAAGGTTTAAAGTTTGTTATATGGCTGTTTTTTTTTTTGCAGTTACTAACGTTTTCAATCATTTTATTGAAATTAAAAACTTCGTTTCTGTTGTGGAAGTGTATTGATATTGAAGACATGTTGATTTATTTTTTTAATATGTTCATTTAATTTTCGACATCTATTTTCTACGTACCTGTCAAATTTCAACTAAAAAAAATTGCACTCTCACATTCTATTTTTGCACTCCCTGGAGGTACCCAATATTATTTTTTTATGGTGGTTCGGAAGGTGTTTTTGTCGGTTATGAGCATTTATTATTATTGAATTTTCATTTTAAAAATATGTTGACTTTTCATATAAATTTTTTTAAAAGTGTTTCGTTAAAAAAGTATAAAAAAGTTAAAGTTACCTTACGATAAGTTAACTTTATAAATTAGGTGGAAATTGGTATAAGTAATTTAATGAAAATATTTATATTTATACATATAATACTAGTAGAAAATAAACCAGTTAAGTTGAGATTATTAATAATATGCTTTTAATGTACGTACATTTAAAAAATATTATTAAAATGTCCACTTAATTGGTACATAATTTTATTTTATGAACCTACAACCGAATAAGTTACTTAATGAAATTAACCTAAAAAGAGCAGACATATATTTTAGCAACTTTGCATCGCCTGCTCAATTAAACATTGAATGTAAGAATGGACATGTACTGTATATATTTACAATCAACAGCGAATCGTTTAAAAAACTGAGGAAATAGTCAATAAGTTCTTTTTAACTTCAAAATTTTTCGAAATCAGATTGCGCATCATTACATCCAAGTTATATGAACGCAATTTTTTAAGAAATTCAAATCTATTCATTGATATATGCAAAAAAGTTTTCGCAGGCCAAATAACAACAATAACACTATTATTGGCAGTATAACTAATACAATGAGTGACAATGTTGCAACAAACAATGCGACAATCACAAAGTTAAACCTTATTTGGCAGAAATTATTAAATGAACTAAATTTTCTTCCCCATTAGTCTAAAAGTCTTCCCCACACAGTCTAAAAACAGTCACAAGTCTTCACCACACAGTCACAAATCACACAGTCACAAGTCTTCCCCACACAGTCTAAAAAAACTTCCCCACTTGGACGCAATGACCAGTGCTTGCAAGTCTTCACTTAACGCATTAGAGACTTCCAAAATAGAACTTTTTGAAAAAGACTGCATTGCAGCAAGTATTGTTTTACAGCTGAACAAACTTTGCTACAAAGATGCTACGAAGATGCTACGTATACATGTATAATCTTAATCTTACACTTTTACTTTAGTGAAACTGTAATTTTGTGAATAATGAGTTTTAAACCTAAAACAGATTTTACAATTAGCATAAAAATGTTTTTTATTTCACATGCTTTTTTGCCGTCTATAAAACAATATACTTTATGTTATTTAAAGGTGACCCAAAGGGTTTTGTAGCTTTTTGAGGACTGCTACCACACTACAGAGAGAACAGGCTACACATTCTTTTCACACATGCGGCATTTTGATTCATCACTATGCAATATTTAAGACATTTCTGTTTTCTGGCTCGGAGGTTTGAGAAATAGTTTCTTGCAAGACTTTACATCTGAAACAGGTGAATCTTATATATGATTGTTTACATTCTTGTTCACGTTCAGTTCTCGTATTGATAGGGAGGCTTGCTAATAATAAAGCTTATGCATGAAGTAATAAATTAAGTAAGTAATAAATATTAAATAAAGTAAGTAATAAATATTAAATTAAGTAAGTAATAAATATTAAATTAAAAAAAGTAAGTAATAAATAGCTTATGTATGAAATAAAAAAGTATGAAGCTTTTAAAACCAATAGTTATGACACTTACAGGTTGCTAGGTTAATTACAGGTTGCTAGGAGATTGTAGACTATTAAAGGCTAATATTATGGTTTATTATTTACTGACTTTTTTAATTCAGCTATCCGTGAGTTGTGTGCCCTAGCTTTAATTGGAAAGCTACTGACTGGTCCTTGAATGAAAAAAATTTATGCTGTACCTGGTTAGGTGACTACATATGACTTGACTACATATCTGGCATTCAGGTAATCAAAGATGTTCGAAATGCTCTTATCGAGAGCAGCAAGAATACTCTATATCTAATTAAACAAAAAATTAAAGATCCAGTCTTTGATTAAATAATCAGCTTTTGCCCAATAACTGATGACATGAGTGAAACATTAGCTGACTGTCTGAATGCTGTTGTTAGTGTAATTAAAATATTAGAGCGCATAATGCACAATAGACTTTACAACTATCTGGTAAATTACCACCTGCTAAATAATAACCAATATGGTTTTCAAAAACACCATTCAACAGAACACGCTGTAGCCAAACTTGTCAGCGAAATTTTAAATGGGTTTGACAACAATAAATACACTCTTGGGATTTTTCTCGATCTTTTAAAAGCGTTTGACACAGTTGACCACGAGATTCTTCTTTATAAACTGTATAATTATGGAATAAGAAATAACAATTTAAAATGGTTTTGCTCCTACCTTAATAATCGGAAACAAGCTTTATCATATAACAATACTATAATACGACTTGAAAACATTACTTGTGGGGTTCCACAAGGATCAATTCTTGGTCCATTGTTATTCCTCGTTTACATTAATGATATCTACTTATCTTCTAACATATTTAACTTTGTTCTTTTTGCTGATGATACGCAAGTATTCTTTAGCCACACAAACATTAGCCTATAATTTAACACTGTTAATCAAGAACTTGAGAACCTGAACAAATGGTTTAAGGCTAAGAAACTCTCTCTAAATGTCAAAAAAAGTAAATATATTCTTTTTACAAAATTATCAAAATCTGAAACCCTCCCCTTAAAACTACCTGATTTACTAACTGATGAAACTAAACATAAACTCAATCAAGTTTTTAGGCGTAATTCTTAACATCTTCTGAACATAACATTAGCTGGAGTAATCATATCAAAGTAATAGAAAATAAAATATCTAAAATTATTGGTATTATGTATAAAACAAAACATCTCTTGAACACAAATTGTTAAAAAAATATTTATTTTGCATTTATTCATAGCTACATCAGCTACTGCAACGTTATCTGGGCAAGTACTTATCCTTCAAAGTTAAATATGATCTACAAAATACAAAAACGAGCAAGTTGTTTGATATTAAATGCAAATAAATACGCTAGTGCCAGACCATTACTATAAGAAATTGGAGTGCCTAATGTCTATGAAATAAATATTCCTAATATACGTATTTTTATGTTTAAGTTTAAAAATGGTATGCTACCAAGCATTTTCCAAACTTACTTTTTTTCTTTCTTTTATTTCCAAACTTACTTTTTTTATTTAAATCACAAATACGAAACTAAATACTCAATAAATAACTTTATTATACCAAAAACGATATCAAAACAAGCTGATTTTTCGATATCTTGCCGAGGGTCGCGGTTATGGAGTGCCGCGGTTATGGAACTTGCTTTTAACAAGTAATATAAAAACTTAAACTTCAACTCAACATTTTAAACGTGCAACAAAACAACACTTATTTGATTTTGATACAAAGCAATTACTATCCTTTTATTAAAAACTTGTGATAATCTTAATTATTTAAGGTCTTCTAAATTGACGCAACATCTTAATTATCTTGTATGGTACTTAAAACATGTATGATATTATTCAATTTTACAATAATAGCGCAACTTGTAAATGCAATATTTATTATATCTTACGCAATTTGTAGATGGAATATAAAACAGATTTATTTGGTTTTGTATGTATATATGAACGGACATATATTTGTGTGTGTGTGAGTGCGTGTGTGCGCGTGCGTGTATAATAAAAATAAAAGTAGAATAAAATAAAGAGAAATAAAAAAATATAATAAAATAATATAATAAAATAATATAATAAATAATATAAAATAATACAAAATATAATATAATATAATAATAATATAAAATATAATATAATAATAATATAATATATATAATATATTATATATAATATAATAATATAATATTATAATAGTAATATAATATAATAATAATATAATAATAATATAATAATATAATAATAATATAATAATAATATATTATATATAATAATATATAATAATATAATAATAATATAATATATAATATAATAATATAAAATATATATATATATATAAAATAATATATAATAATATTATAATAATATAATAATAATATAATATATAACATAATAATATAAAATATAATATAATATAAAATAATATAATAAAATAAAATAAAGAGAAATAAAAAAATAATAAGAAGAAAGAATTAATCTTTTTAATTAATTTTTTCTTTTTTTTCTGCAAATTGTAAATTGATTGCTAAATCAGTTTTCTCTTTAGTTTCTCTTTTCCTTTTTCATTTTTATCGAATTTTTTAGTTATATTAACGGGGCTGGATGTTAAAACCGTGTCTTCTACCAGCTTCGGTCGAAACTTTAATGTTATATTTTTATGTTGTAAAAACATCGTAAAACCTTATTTTTAATGACAAAATTAAAAAAAAAAAATTCAAACGAAACAAAAAATGCGCATTTTAACATTAGATGTTGTTATTACAAAAGTACCGTTAGCCGGACGCGAATTTCTTATGTTGGTTGCAGTTTTCTTAAGCAATCCTTACAATGAAATTTTGTTACTTAAACGGGCATAACTTTTTGTGGAATTATGCGTTTTTTATGAAATTTTCACTATTGTAATACTAATTTAATGCTCTATCTAATGATATATAATATTTATATATGAAAATAATTTGAAATTTTTACACACGTTACTAGTATTTCTGCTTTTAAATTATATAACTTTTTTATTATTATTTTTATAAATATTTTTTATTAATTTTTTAAATTCTTTTTAAAACATTTTAGCATTCAAACCCGTATAAGTGGATGTTTAGTTTTACTCCATTTTTCAAAAATTTCTCACCATCTTAATGGATCATAGATATAAGACAATGTCATGTCTTTTTTCTTCATACTTATTTTTAAAAAATTGCAGATGCAAAATATTTTTATGATAAATTTTTTGAAGGCTTTTTTGTTATTCTCGGAATCATTGTTTTTTACCTACAACAATCTGTTTTATAATCGTCATTATTTTCTGACTTCATTTGACAAATGAATATTATACTTGTCATAAATAGATTTGATGCAAATAGAATAAAGTTCAGGGGAGACCTAGTTGCAACAAAATTTAAAAAACTATATCTCCTATAACTTTAATTTTTTTCTTGCAAATTTTTATCAGGGCTATATAATAGATCTTAGTGACGTACTGAACCAACATTGATAAATATAAAACTTAGTTGTTTCGCAATAGTGAAATCAAACCGGGACAAGTTGCAACACAATACTTTGAAAGTCTCGCAGAGTTCAAAAAAATATTACAAGTGAATCTCTAATTTCTATTTAGCAACAAAAATTTGATAATTACATGAAAGGAAACCAGTATTTTCGTTAAACTGCAATACTTTTATTATGAGAGAATTCACATACACCTGACTTGTTTAGTAAACTGATAATTGTATTTAACGCTTTCAGAGATGGAAGAAATTAAACAAGAAGGATTAATATTTAAATTAATTTACTATTTTAACTCCCAAGTGTGAAAGTTAAAGTGTTTCTAAAAAAAATACTATTCTTCTAGTCAATAAACGATAAATTTGTTTAGAAAAATGCAAGAGAAGGTTTTAGGGTATTTAAGTTCTGTTTTTAACACAATTAAAATTTATTAAAAAAAAAAAGTTTCTTTTCAATAAACATTCATTAAAAAACAAAATAGTATTAAAGAAACAAAATAATTATATTTCAATTCATCAATTAGATTTCTTAAATGTTTTTTGTTATTAATGTAGAGATATTCGGAGAAAAATCGACGTTAAAAAAACGTCGACGTTAAAATAACGTCGGTTACTTTAGAAATAACTAGAAAAGTGCGTAAAATCAATAAAACTCATTTATTTTATGATTCAACTTGACCCCAACCAATTTATTGCAACTTTACCCTGTAGGCGTCATGATCACTCTAATCAATGTATATAGTTATTTACATTAAATAAATATAACTTTTTTAGGCTTTTTGTATTTGAAAAAGTTATTTTTAACTTACCATTATTTTATTATGGTCATAAATTTCTAAGTTTCCAGTGAACCCAAAAAAACTTCGAAAAAAAAAAAAAAGAATTTTTCATTGAAAAAACATAATCATCTATAACTTTTAAAATTTTTAATTGTTACTGTAAGTTTTTTATAGCTGACGTGTTATTATTATAGTTATATAATGTAGAAAATATTTAGAAATAATATATAAAAACCATTCTTTAAAACATATTGTTGCAACTTACCCCTGTTGCAACCAGCCCTGGTCTCCCCTACACCTTTGTTTTCGACATATCCCAAACATTTCAACAGCTTTTTCTGTCACTTTAAAATTGTCATTAGTTTTAATAACATAAGTTTTAGTAACATTATAAGTTTTATTTATTTATTTTGTGATTTGAAATAAGCTTTTACAATGTTTTTACAGCATAAAAATATAACGCATAAAAATTTCGACCGGAGCTGGTCTTATCATTAGTCCCATTAATAACTGAAAAATACAACTGATAAAAATGAAAAAGGAAAAAAGAATTGAAAGCGGCAACTGTCTTAACAATCAATTTACTGTTTACAGAAAAAAAGAAAAATTGATTTTCTTTTTTTTTTTCTTCTTTTTTTTTTTTTAATTCTCTCTTTTATTCTACTTTTACTATTATTACACACACACGCACATACCCACACACACACGCACATACCCCCCCCCACACACACACACACGCACGCACACACGCACACACACAGGCACGCACACACATACTGTCCGTTCATATACACATACAATACCAAATAAATCTGTATTATATTGCATCTATAAATTGCGTCAATATTATAAAATTAAATATCATAGATATTTTAAGTATCATACAAGATAAATAAAGATGTTACGTCAATTTGTAAGACATTAAATAACAAAGATTAGCAAATGTTTTTAACAATATGACAGTAATTGCTTTGTACCAACATCAAGTAAGTGTTGTTTTACTGCACGTGTAAAATGTTGAGCTGAAATAGAAGTTTCTGTATTACTGGTTAAAAGAAAGTTCCATAACCGCGGGCCTCGGCAAGACATCAAAAATCAGCTTGCTTTACTATAATAAAGTTAGTCATTGAGCATTTAGTTTGGTATTTGTGGTTTAAAGAAAAAAAGTGTGTTTAGAAAATGCTTAGTTGCATATCATTTTTAAACATAAAAAGTAGTATGTTAAGAATATTTATTTCATAAACATTGAGCACTCCACTCTAAGTAGTGGTCTGGCACTAGCGTAATTACTTGCATTTAATATCAGGCAACTTGCTCGTTTTTGTGTTGGGTAGATTGTATTTAACTTCAAAGGATAAGGATAAGCCCAGATTACGTTGCAGTAGCTGATGTAGCTAAATAAACACGTTGCAGTAGCTGATGTTGCTGTAAATAAATAAACAATTTGTGTTCAGGAGAAATTCTGTTTTATACGTAATACCAATAAATAAATAAAATAAATTTTATACCAATAAATTTTATATTTTATAATTTGATATTGTGTTTTCTATTACTTTGATGATTACTCCAGCTTCATTAGGAAATATGACTAAAAACTTGTTGAGTATTCTCGTTTAAGTTTAGTTTTATCAATTAGAAAATCAGGTATTCTTACTTTTTTTCGAAAATTAGGGAGAGTTTATTGGTCTTAAACCATTTGTTTAGGTTCTCAAGTGCTTGATTAAATGTGGGAAACAATAAGCTGTGTTTGTGCACCATGTATATTACCACTTATCAATAATAAATTATTATCTAAAATAAAATGCCCTAAATGCTCATTATCAATTTTAATTGATGGATTACCCACCTCTTGCAATGTTACTGAAATGATAAATTATAAAACACATTATTTTAATTATTATTAAAGAATATAATAGAATATTTCTCAAGGGAATAGAAGAACAACTACCAGCATATGATTTTTTTGTTTACTTTTACTTTTAAGTGGAAGACATAACTTTGAGTGAAAAAAATGTCTTTTATAAAATTTATGGATTTAAGCACTTAGTAAAAGCTCTACCTCTTTTGATCTATAATGTACATTGTACGTTGATGTACAAATTAAAGACGTTTTTTAATTTTGTTTAAAACAATTTGGAGCAAACCGAATTTTGTCATAACACGAAGTAGTTATATTAAACAAATAAATTTTTTATTTCATTTCATTTAAAACCTAAGTTACAGACTGTCAAAGGCCTTTTTAAAAATTTTCGATTTAAGTTAACTCGTTTTATTAATTGAGTCATCAAGAAGGGTGTGCAATCGCACGCTACTCCTGATCACGCATTTTTGGATGTTTCGAGCAGGCTATAAATTATTCAATTTTATAAAACTTATAAAGTTTTATCATTGTAGTATTTGGGTATTCTTTAGATAATAAAGATAATAAAGACCCACAAGCGAAAAATTTACATCTTTTAGTCAAATTTTTATAATTTAATTTATCAATTTAAGAATTGCGTATTAATTTTAAGAAAAGCAGTAAAACGCGGACGATATATTTAATAAAAAAACTCATATTTTTTTTATTCCATAAGATGTTCACACAATGTAAAATACGGCATCTGCTAGTAGCATATTTACTATCTGAATGTTTACTTCAGCATCCCAATATTTTGGAATGAACTGATAATCAGTTAGTAAACAATTCTTTGTAGTATAACCTCGGAAACAACTGGCAAATTATTCAATCAATTTATATCAACGTTTTGACTTGATTTCAGGAACGTTTTCTACTAAAAATATAAAGTTTTGCGCAAAACATTACAATGTTTGGGTTAACCAAGATGGCGGCTGACTTTCAAAACTGGCTTCAGCGCGTTTTATATAAAGTATATACTACGACGTCTCCTGTTAATTGAGCCTCCTTGCGCATAACTGACGCCTGATAAAAGCAGGCAACACCTTTTTTTTAAGATCTAGAAGGAAGCGAGCGCGTACGCAGGCTTCCGCTACCAGAAATTATACTGTCGAGTTACCGACGTTAGCGGTAATCGCAGAGGTCAGCCTTGAGCGATGTGCAATGCTCAAGCCTCACTCTGGAAGAAACCCCTTGTGGATCAGATTTCTTTCCCAGTCAGGTAAGTATGTCATATATCGCAATTTTTGAATTCATTCACGACACCATATAACTGCAATTGTGGGTTCACAATTATTTTCATTATTTTTAACAAAAAAATAATATTTCGATAGGATTATAGGGCATTAAAATGACGGTTGTCCTAAAAACACTGAACTGTGTAGTTAATAATAAATAATGAATAAATTAATTTTTCTTTTGAAGTTGAATTTATTTTTGCATAACTTTTTAAACTTTTTATTTCGAATTTATTGATCGTTTTTTTTGAGCGATTTATTTTCTGTGCGCAAACAAAAAAACTGAAAAAAAAAGAAAAACTGATTTTTTCCAAATATAATACTAAAAGTTTCTTAAAATTTTAATGAAAAGAACGAAAAAATGAATAAAATTGTTTCATACATCCATTACATCTGAATATGCAAAACTTACTTTCTTCAGTAAACAATAGAGCAGAAATACTAAGAAAGGTACTCCATGTTTTATATCTTTACTAAAGTTATATTTAAATAAAGTTGTCTTTTTTCTGCGCTTATCCATAACTGAATGATATTACTTATAAAATGTTCTAACTTTGTAAAATATAATATTTTTATATAGGTTTTCATTCGAATGGCATTTCATTCGATTGCACGTGCAAATTAAAACTGTCGTTCTCCATTGCAGTTATGAAAACTTGGTGAAATGTGATGTTTTTGTGTAGACATTACTAACCTTGTGTAATATGTGATAAAAAATTAAGAAATATTTTTATTGTAATATTATTATAACTTTCTTATTGAAAAGTAACTTAATACTAAAAGTTACTTAAGATTTTGGGGCTTCTAATAAAGTTTATAAAAAATAAACGTGATTATAAAAAAAAAAAAAAAATGTGTAAACGTGTCACGTGTTCTTATAAAAAAATAAATATGCTTTCTGTTTTCTTTATGTTTCTGATTCTTTGATTTTCCTAAAGAAATATCAAAATTTAGTAACTCATCTTATTTTGTAAAAGAAAACCGCGAAGAAATGCATAAGAAATAATAATAATTTCAAAATTTATGAGGTTAGTTATCGTCCATAAATTAACGCAACGCTACATTTCACTAACAAACAAAACATCAAAAAGCAGATCAAAAGTTCGCAGAGGGAAAAACTTTTACAGAGCTTTATGTTAGATTAAATAAGGAAAAAGATTATGTTATTAGTTATGTTAGATTGAAAAATGAAGAAAGTGATTAAGTTTACTAAAAATCTCCGCGTAAAAGAACTTAAAATCTCTTATAACATAAGTCTTCTAAATACACTTTTGAGGCTTTTTTTAGTGCAAAACGTAGCATTTGTGAATACGCGTGGTATTAGATCAGTTTATCAGTTTAGATACTTTTCATTTACCAAGTATATCTGTAAAAACACATATCATGATTAAAAAAGATTAAATACATAATTTAGTTAACTATAGTTATTTTTTTTTTAGTTTAGATACCTTTCAGTTACCAGCGGTAACTGAAAGGTATCTAAACTAAATTAGTACGAGAATATAACACAAATCAAGCCGTGGTTATTGCGGGACAGTTGTTGCATAACTGTCTTAAGAATATATATGGGAACCAACAATTCAGAGTATTGTGGTTGTTCTTCTGCAGCTAATTTGCCATGCAAAGGCCATATACCAAGTTTTTAAATCTTGGTATAGACTCAGTATGGCAATACACGATTCTCTGATTACTAGACACTAAATAATCGATATCGTGAAAGATGGTCTCGTATAAAAAAAAAAAAAAAAAAAAAAAAAAAGTTAGACTAAAATAATGTATTATTATAATCTGCTAAATAAAAATAAATTGGACAAAAAAAAAAACATGGTCGATTAAAAACGAAGTAACGAAGTAGAGAAAAAAAAAATCTTTTAGCATACCTCAAAAAACATTTTGTGATAATAAACACATTAAAAATGAATCAGATATTAACAAACACTCAGTAAATCTTGAAATTAACAAACACTCAGTAAATCTTGAAATTAACAAACACTCAGTAAATCTTGAAATTAACAAACACTCAGTAAATCTTGAAATTAACAAACCTCAGTAAATCTTGAAATTAACAAACACTCAGTAAATCTTGAAATTAACAAACCTCAGTAAATCTTGAAATTAACAAACACTCAGTAAATCTTGAAATTAACAAACACTCAGTAAATCTTGAAATTAACAAACCTCAGTAAATCTTGAAATTAACAAACACTCAGTAAATCTTGAAATTAACAAACACTCAGTAAATCTTGAAATTAACAAACCTCAGTAAATCTTGAAATTAACAAACACTCAGTAAATCTTGAAATTAACAAACCTCAGTAAATCTTGAAATTAACAAACACTCAGTAAATCTTGAAATTAACAAACACTCAGTAAATCTTGAAATTAACAAACACTCAGTAAATCTTGAAATTAACAAACACTCAGTAAATCTTGAGCAGCCGTAGCGCAGTAGTTTGAGCGCTTGCCTCTAAAGCTAGAGATCCGGGATTCAACGCCACCTCTGGGCGAGTTTTATAACATCTTTAAGGAAGGAGGCGTTATTTCCATTTAAATGTTTTTTTAAATTCATTTTGTCACTATATATTTTACATACAATTAACTTAACACATTTATAAATACAAGTATATTTATATGTATACATTTATAAATAAAATAAATATTAAATAATGACAGAAAAAAGTAGAGGACTTATCATCAAGCCTCTTTCATTTGCAACTTTGCAATAAGTTTCACGTGAGATTCACGCGAGATTCACGTGAGATTCACGTGAGATTTACGTGAGATTCACGTGAGATTAACTTGACGTTAAAAGTTCGTAACTAGAAATAAAGCAAAAACTTGTACGTAAAAAACAAAGCCTTGTACGTAACGATCTGATAGATGAGTATAGAAACGAAAAACTGTTTGTATCGTGATATAATCATAGTTTGTGGTTATCCAAAAGGGATAAATTCGTTTTAGTTACTTATTATTAACTTGATCTTTAAAAATAGAAGAATATGTTGACGTCACTTAAGTTATATAGGTGCTGTTTGACTGCTGCTTTAAAGAGATTTGATGACTTCATGTTTTTAATTTTCTCATTAAAAATCGAATTCCATACCCGCGGTCCTCGAGATAAAATAGATAAGTCAGTTATTTTAAGTAAAGTCTTCGGAATTTTAAAGTTTTAAAAAGAGTACTTCGTTGAGCATTTGTGATCAATGCTGGAAAATTGAATTTCAAAGGTAGCAAGTTGTTTTGCGATTGAAACATAAATAATAAATTTTGGAAGAGGTTCATTTCATAAATATTTAGAGCTCCAATTTTCCTGAATAATGGTTTGGCGTGAATATATTTGTTAGCATTGCATACTATTCAACACGCTTGCTTTTGTTTTACGTATATTTGTTAGTACTGAGGAATATGTGCTTGTCCAAACAATACTGCAATAGTTGATATAACTGTGAATGAACGAATAATCGGGCAAAGCAGGGCAAGATGGCGAACGTTTTAAAAACCCTAAGTTATTGCAAAACTATCAGTCATGAAGCAGTAATGCTTTGTCAGTATGTTCATTTTATCATAATGATTTATTGCCTGCATAAATTTTTAGTTTAAAAGTAGAAAAAATTGAAATTAAATTCATCTGGTCACGTGTCCGGGGCAAGATGGCTTATTATGCAATTTCTGACTCCAACTTTATAAAAATTTAAAAATTACCAACTAATCTAACTAAAAAAACATAAAATAAACACGCATCGAAAAAAAAATATTCTTAAAAAAGTTACACTCAAAGGACACCATTTGTTATGAATAACCGAAAGCAAAGTTTTTTGAAGCGAAAAAAGTAAACTTAAGGGCATAAAATTGCATTATTAGTATTTAAAAAAAAACCATTTGACATTTTTAAATACAAAGTGTAATTATAGTTTCGTTTTCACCCATTTTTAAGTTTTTTTTTGAGTTGCTATATGAAAAGCCATCTTACCCCATTCGCCATCTTGTCCCGCTTTCCCCTAGATATTTTGTAAGCAAGTTTTATTTAGAAGGGCTTTTATTTTATGCATGATGTCAATTGACTTGGAGATTTTGTTTTCGATGTGCTAAATATGATTCTTCCAACTAAGATTTTCTTGAAAAATTATTCCCAGGATTTTCATTGAATGGTCTCTTTCTATATTAATGTTGTTGATCATAAGCTGGGGAAGCTGAAGTGGTAAATTAACAGAGTTAGATGGTTTGTGAAATAAAAAATTTTTTTTTTTGAGGATGTTTAAGGAAATTTTATAAGCTTTGAACCACTCGTTTAAGTTTTGCAGCTCGTGATTAACTGTATAAAATATTGTTTTTATATTTGAGTGAGTAAAGAAAATATTCGAAAAATTAAGAATGTTTTAAGTTAAGTAGATATTGTTCACATAAAATAAAAATAGTTAAGTTGGGTTACACCACAACTAATTGTTTGTAACCGTGCACATGCTGAGTTGCACAACACTTTTTGTTTCCTGTTATTTAGGTAACATCTGAACCATTTTAGATTGTTGTTTGTTGATTTATAACATTCATGACATAGTTATTTATTATTTATAACATGATATATAAATATTCAATTTATTGAATATTTATTGATGATATATAAATATTCAATTTATTGTTTATTATTTATAACATTCATAACATAGTTATTTATTATTTATAACATGATATATAAATATTCAATTTTTTGACTAATTCAAAATATTGCATGATATGTTGAATGGTTCTTGCGAAAACCAAACTGTTTGCTATACAGAATATTATTTATTTCAAGATAGTTATATAATCTATTATCCATAATACGTTCGAGAAGCTTTGAAAAGCAAGAAAGTATGTAAATAGACCTATAGTTGGATGCTAAAGAGTCGGCGTCATTTTTATAAAGAGGGACTACTCTTGCTACTCTCTATTTTTAATTGATCAGGAAAAACACCAGTTTTCAAGGATAAATTGAATATTGTTACTGTATTACATGAATACTGATTTCAAAACAATTGCATTGGTTTTGTCGATGTCTGGACTTTTGTTGGTTTTTAGTAAATTTAAGGCTGTTCGAAATTCATCCGGGGATATTTCAAACTCATTCATAACTGAGTATGTTTTTTTTAAAAAAGAGTTGAACGTTTTTCTTCCCGGAATTATTTTTTCGGCTTAATTTTTACCAACGTTTAAAAAGAATTCATTATCAGCAATTTTGTCTCTTTTATATCATATCAGCAATTTTGTCTCTTTCATATCATATCATATCTCTTTCATATCATATCAGTCTCTTTCATATCATATCAGCATATTATCATATCAGCAATTTTGTCTCTTTCATCTGTGTTCATTTTTGTTTGTAAACGCTTTGGAAAAATATTGTTTATGTTTTTGTTTCTTTTTTCCAGTTACTTCTTTTACTATATCTCATTTTTTTCTAGCATTTTCTATTGAAAATTCGAGCAGATTGGAGTAATAGTTTTTTTTTCGTTGTTTTTTAATTTTTCATAAGAATTTTTGTATTCTTTTTATTTATTTCATTATTTTAAGTCTTTTTTAAAAAAAATTATCTTAGAGCTTTTGCTTTTTTTTTGAAGATTTTTTAAGCCCTTTTGTCATCCAAGGGTTACGCAGATTTTAAGAGTGAATTGTTTTCTTGGTCTTTGGAAAAGCTTTTTCGTATTGTTTTAAAAATTAGCGTATAAAAAGATCATAAGCATTACTTGCATCGTTGCACTCAGCTATGAGTTCCCAATTGGTTTTCGTGTATCCAATTGCGAAATTTTTAAATAGAATTGTTGTTTATTTGTCTGACGTAGGTGGTAAAGGAAATATTACTTTCAATGGTTAAGCGATTGGTTATCAGAAAATTTGGAAAATGGTCATTTATATCGGATTTTATGATACCACATTCGAATTTACAAATCATTTGGTTATCAGTTATAATATTGCCAACGATTGAAGAAGTCAAAGGAGTTACACGCGTCGGTTTGTTTATTAGCGGTAAAACGCTGTGCTGAAGAAGTGTATTTACAAAGCGCCTGACATTGGAATCGCAATTTGTATTTAAAAGGCTTATGTTAAAGTCACCTGTTGAGTAAATATTTTTTACTTGAGTCAGCTAATATGCGTTCCAGGTGTTTTTGAAATAGTTCGAAATTGCCGTTGGTCTGTATAGAGCAGTAATGAAAGTATTTTTAGCTTTTAGATTGATTATTTCAATTGTTAACGACTCGCAATCTGCATTATTTATGCTAAAGTTTTCTATCTTTTAGAAAATAAAAGAATCTAAAACAAAAATACACACTCTTCTACCGATGCCTTTTTCCTTGTGATGATTTTCCTTTTCCATTTTTCCTTGTGAAAAATATTTTGTTGACTAAGAAATATTTCTGTTGAATGATCAGGTCTGTGAATTATGAAAATACGAAAAAAATAAAAGTTATAATTTTGCGGTATCATGAAATAAATGTTTATAGCGAAAAAATCCAGACCGAAGATTCTTTCAAAAAAAAAAATAAATAAACGAACGGCAATTACGACGAAGAACTTATCGAAATCTATTCTTTTATTACAATGCATTTTTTTTTAATAAAAGCAAAATTTTATAAAAGTAAAAATTTCTACAAAACATTAAAAATTATTTATTTTATATTTTAAAAAAATACAAAAATGATTTTTTTAAATAAATATGAAAAAAATGAAAATGATAATTTTTGCGCTATCATAAAATAATTTAGATTTTTAGATTATTAGTTTTCCCATACCTGACGGCAACATTCTCACCGTTTTGAAATCTTGCTCGATTTCTTGTTCCAGTCCGATGAGCTTTAACTCCATTCACTCCTAATTTATTAGATAGAAATGATTAAACTTTCTCTTCGGTTTCAGTTCAAGTTTTTTTCTGGTATTCCGTCAATTCGCAAATTTTTTTTTCGGGATCTATCTTCGATATTTCTGTATTTTTCGTTTTTATTTTCCGCTAGAGTGTTTTCCTTTTCAAAGCATTCATCATTTTGTGGAGAAAGAAAATCACTCAGAATACGATCAAAGTCCAATGACAAAAACACGTAATTAAGCGTGTATCATTTTAATTAGGGGTCGTCCATAAAGTACGTACGCCAAAAATTTTGAAATTTGACCCCCCCTCCCCCTGTTGCCATGCGTACTTTTATGTCCCCACCCCCCTTTAAAGTACGTACGTTTCTCAATTACCCCCCCCCCCTTATATATCCCCCCCCCCATCCCTCCTTTATTTTTTTTTCTCAATAAAAAAGTTTATTTTAAAAAAAATGGAGGGTACCTTAGATACTATATACGACCCCAAAGCTCTTTGTTTGCGCATTTTAAAAACGTCTTTAAGTATATATGCAAATAATAATTTAAATAAATTTAAAATACTTAATAGGTAATTATGTATTTGGGCGAGAGGTGCCAGGTTCGATTCCCGGCGATATCCATGTAAACCTTTTTTTTGTTTTATTAACGAATCAAATGTAAATAAACTATACTGAAGGCGGACGTTTTTTTCAGGCACCCCTCTTTAGTAAGTAAAAATTGGGTCTTACGTGAGATCAGTAATATTGAAAACAAAGGGTAAAACCCAGTGGGAGGGGGCAACAGCAAATTTTGTGCCCTTTTGCTAATTTAAGAAGCTTTTTATTTTAGCAAAATCTAGCGGTCAAATTTGGAAGATTTTGAGACGCCATTGACACGTTTTTTTTGGAGGTGACTCCGTCCCATCAACCACGGCCCTCAGGTCTTAGTCAGGGCCAGTATATAAGGGGTGGCATGTGTGCATGGGCCCCCTCACGATTTTTTGATGTTCCAGATAGAACACTTTCACACATCGTGCAAACTTAAGTTTGATAATATGCCAAATGAGGTGGCCTTGCAAAAAATTTGGATGGCGGAGGCCTGGGAACAAAAAGCCCTAAAGCGTTTGCCTCCCCCCTTCCCTGCCCAAACGTGAGGGAAATAAGTAGCAAAATTTTTAACTTTAACATCTAAAACTAAATTTAAATTTATCGACAGATTTTAATTTTTGTAGAAAAATATTGTAAATTACAAAAAAGTTATGATCATGCAAAATTTACACCCCTCTCATTTTGGGGGTCGGGAGGGTAAGCGTTTTAAGGCTTTTTGTTCACAGGCCTGCGCCATCCCGATATTTTGCAAGACATCCTCATTTGGCATAGGTATAAACAAACTTAAGTTATGAGTTTGCACGATGTGTGAAAGTGTCCTATCTGGAACATCAAAAAATTCTGAGGGCGCCCATACATGCGTGTGCATAGAGGAAAACTATACCCTTTACTCCATATACCATACATCTTTTTATGTTGGCAAACTAGAATCTTTAGTCAGAATGTAACTTTTCTATTGATTAGCAGGTTAATTTTGATAAATTAGAAAATCGAAGTACGTACTTTTAAATTAAACCCTCCCCCCCCCCCTCCCATACGCTTTCGTACGCTTTTTGAAGACCTCCCCCCTCCTCCCTATGAGCGTACGTACTTTATGGACGACCCCTTAAGTTATGCGAATTTTGTTTTAATTATTCCATCTTTATAAAGCTTGTTATTGACAGCGTGCTCGTAAGCTAAAAAATAATAAAATTATAGTTTAGAATTAAAAAAAGTTTTAAATGGATATAGAAATGACAAGGTATATGTTAATTCTAAAGTTTTATATATCGTTGTAAGGATTTTTCCAGTTTGTATAAGTTTTTTATTCTTATTTGTCAATAAGCGCAACTTACACAAAAATTTACACTAATTGTCAATAATATTGACATAACTTATATGTCAATATATTAATATTGACATATAATTTATAGTATACTATATATATCATTATGCTATATCGTCACGATTATAGCACAATCGCCTAACTCATTTTTTCTTGTTTTGAGAAAACTAAAAAAAACTGAATAACTTCGGTATTTCTTTTGCTACGTCACTTTGGTTTATTTTGCGGCATCTTAAAACTTAGATGCTTTCATATATTACTTTAAAAGTGATTTGTGTATTTCCCTTTGATACACAATAGGATATAGGCGATTGGTATCCTAAGAAAATGACTTCGGAAAATGACTTAGACAATAAAACAAGTTCTTAATATAATTTAGGCGATTGTGATTTTATGAAAACAATTAAAAAATCATAATTGAAAGAGTTTTTAACATGTGAATACAGTATAAATTGTACTACATAATAATACATTTACAAGAAAAAAAATGATCGATGAAAGTTTTTTTTCAAAAAACACAATTCTTTTTCATGTTAATAACAAAAATATAATTTTATAGTAACATTAACACACAAAAACAGTTTTTATTTGATTAGTATGTAATAACATTAATGAAACATTTTAAGTATTTAAGATAACTTTTCAAATTATTCAAATATTATATTGTAAGGTAACTTTTCTAGTTGCGGTATTGAATAATTATTGCTCAAAGTTCATTGAAATGAAAGTGCATCATAAAATGCATGTACATCTTTGGGTAAGATAGTTTTCATGCTTTGAAGATCATCAAACTTTCTTTTACTGATAGGCCTACAGTTAGTGTACAAAGGGAGCCATTCAACTGTGTTCTGGGTGCTCCTACAACAAGTGGGTAATGAGTTCCACTCATTGGAGCCTCTGAAAAATTAGTACTCCACTTTTCCATCAGGGTGGTACCACAGCATGCTAACCTTGCTTACTGTGGGATCATCAACTTTTTTACCTGGTCTAATGGTGGTAAAGTAGGTCTCTTTTAATTTGGCAAAGTCACTAAAGTCCATCTGATTCACATTATATGGCTTGGGGTTTCGCCTGGAAAAAGTTAAACTGGTATGCAAACTACAGACGTGCTGAGCCGAGGTTGTTTGAAGATCAAACGCAACCAAATTGCTATGAATGAAAACTCCCCAATCATTTTGCAAGAGATGTTGGACATTAATTAATTATTAATTATACGGTTGGACATTAATGGCGTTTCTCGGGATGTGTTAATCGACTCAGGATGTACCTGCTGCATCATTTATAAAAAATGTGCGCCAAAAATTACGAAGAAAATAGTTAGCGCGGTAACTGTCAATGGACAACAACAACAGTGCGAAGACGTTAGCCGAACTAGAATTGTCACACCTAACGGAAATGAAGTTTTTGTGGAAGCACTTGTAGTTGACTTCAAACCCCTTTGTTATTGTTTTTTGATGGGTATGGATGGAATAGTGGCTTTTGGTGGAGTATCAAAATCTGCAACTTGTGATTTTGTAATATGGGAAGAAAACGAATCATGTTTACTTGGACTAAGACGTGATATTTCAAAAGATGTCAGTAATACGAATATTATACGAATATAATAGCTCGGGATTTCACAGCTTCGTTTGAGAAACAAAATCGAGAATAAATAATTGCGTGGAAATGGAATAATAATTCTCAACCTGAAACTCTAGTAAATAAGATTGCTGAATACACTATCCCTGTTGGCATAAAACACGATTACGAAAAAGAAATTGAAGGGCGGATAGAGAAAAAATGGCTACAAAAGTACGATTTGAAGAAACACGGTCCAATAAAGGGTTTGGTTCCTCTCATGGCAGTGGTGCAGCGAAACAAAGGAAATGTAAGACCAGTATTAGACTTCAGGGAGCTGAACACGTTTATTGAAGCATTCACTGCGAACACAGATGCGTGTGCTGACAAACTTCAAGACTAGAGACGGTTTGGAGAATATGTTTCAATAATTGATTTATCTTCAGCTTATATGCAACTAAAAATCGATGAAAACTCTGGACTTACCAAACTGTTGTGTTCCGTGGACAAAGATTTTGTTTAACACGTTTATGATTCGAACTAAACGTTGGGCCAGTCATAACGAAAGCGGTATTGGACAAAGTGCTATCGCAAGATGAAACAATCTGGAAAGGAACGTCATCATACATTGATGATATTTTTATTAATGAAGACATAGTACCTGTTTGTCGCATACAGGATCATTTGGAAATCTATGGGCTTAATTGTAAGCCGGCGGTCCGCGTATCCGATGGAGCAAGAGTTCTTGGTTTACAAGTCAGAATGGAAAACAAAAAGTTGTGTTGGAGAAGAGATAACGATTTTTGTGAAATTCCGAATTCGCTAACAAGATGTAATATCATTTTTTTGTGCGGAAGAATGGCAGGAAATCTTCCAGTTTGTGGTTAGTTGCGTGTAGCATTGTCGTATGTTAAAAGAACAGCAAACGCCCTGACAAAAACGTCAAGCAACAATTTGGGTAGATGCTACTTCAATAGTACTAGGCGCAATATAATCGAAGACGCATGCTGGTTAAGAAAACAGACACAGCACATATAAACATGTCCGAACTTGATGCAGTAATTAAAGAACTAAATATGGGCCTTAACTCGAAAATGAAAGTTTTGCACATCTGCATCGATTCCAAAGCGGTATTCCATTGGGTTACCGACACACTCACGGAAAAATCCAGATTGATGACAAAAGCCTCAAACGAAATGCTGTGAAGAAGAATACTCAAGAATATTGCAAATATAGTGGAAGAATACCAACTCAAAGTAGATATTAAGCTTATGGCTTCGGAGTTTAACCTGGCCGATGCCCTTACTAGAATGTCTAATAGTTGGTTAAAATTGGTTAATAAACCTTCTGAAATGGCAGCAAGCGTCATAATTAGTACTTTGCTATCTTCCAGATATCAAAGTACTAGTTATGCCGCTGGACATTATGGCGTGAAGAAAACGTTGTACTTCGTTCGTAAAATTGACCCGTCAGTGAGCAAGGAAGAAGTACTACTGAAAAGAATACCGACTGAAAATTACAAAATTTTTATACCTACTTTATGACTCCTTAAATTAAAAATTTTGGCGCTCCTATTACGTAAATGTATACCGTATGCGTTGCCTTTTCGGCACCCCAAGTGGTAGAAACAACCTTTACTCCTTAACTTACTTGAAACTTACTACTGACCTCATTTCATTTTTTAATCTTTTATATTTGTCCCATTCAATAATTTTTTTGTCTCATTCAATGAGTAGTTCTAAATAAATGGGATAAATGACCAGGACTAATAAATCGTTCTTTTTACAAAAAGTACATAATAGATATTGCAAGAGTTAATTGTCATCAAACTGTTTTCAATATGTAAGTTAAGCAACATTATGAAATTAAAAAGAGCAGTTCACGAAAACTGTCCCATTCATTAAGGTACCCCCTATATAGGTCACACAAAAGCTTCATTTATTCAGTTAAAAAAAAGTGCAAACAACTTCGTCAATTATCGGCCACATTTTTATAAGAAATACCCATTGCAGAAATTAAGTATATATCACATATATACTTAAGTTAATTTTAGTTTATAATTTTTAGATAAATAAAAGCTCTTTCAATTTAAGTAAGGATTAATGTAACTATCGCAACATTAAATTAAATGCAGGTAATGGAGATTTCACCAAATAATGGCTTGTGTTTTATATCAAATACTGGCAAATGCCTTAATCATTTATTGGCCAATGATCCGTAAATGGGAAACACATCAAACAGAATAATAGAGCACTGGAAATTTATTTATTATAATGCAATTATTTAGAAATAAAACAAAACTAAAAAATCAATCAAGATAATTTATTCAGTTTAACTCATTATATGCTTAGTGCAGGTAATGAACCCCAAAAAAAAGTTAAAAAAACTTATTGCTAAATATCATCATTTTCCTTCTTCAATATCTTTTCAATATCTTCAATATTTTGATTCTTCAATAGAGGTTGATTTTTTCAAATTTGATATCTCAGCTAAATTCTTTTTATAGTTCACAGTTTTCCTTTTTTTTCTTTTAAAACCTTTTGTTATTCAACTTTTCTCTTTTCACAAGCTACTTTTGCAGCTGTCTTCAAGCTTCGTGTTGTAAGACTGTAATGTGAAAAAAAACAACTGTAAAATAGAGTTTTTGAGTTAATCTTCTTTTGTTTAATTTGTAGTAAAGGGTAAGTGAAAATATTGGAGTCTTTGTCTAATAGACTAGATGAACCATTAAATGGAAATGAAAACTTGAGTTCTATTGATATGTGAGAGGCTATTTTTTATTATTTAAAAGAATTCAAAAAAATACTTGCAATTTGAAACCATGAAGCACCAATGAATTATCAAAAAAAATTTTTTTAACTAATGTTGATTTATTAACTTTTACTTCTTCAAAACTTATATTTGTACTAATATCCACAGTATTGTCTCGAATAGAAAAATCAATTGAATCATTTTTTACTACAGGTTGAGTTCTTGCATTGTTATGATGTCATATTGTTACGCTTTAGAAAATAAACCAAATAACTTAGAATATGAAACTGTATCCCCTGGGTAGTTTTATTCATCATTGTTTGACAGACATCAGAATACATATTTTTTAGTGGCTTAAAAACTGTGCTGACCAAAGGCTGAAACCAGTTGCGGATGTGAACTGGAAGTTTTACATCTCATGTCTTTCTAGAACTAAAATCTGTGGCCTTGTAGAACTAATATACGAAAAAAAATATTTTTTCAAACCGTAACATAGCAAAACCTTGTTTAGTCCCGCAAGAAACACTCAATGTTTCTCCTTCGCTATTATGAGGTGGTATGACCGGCTGCATTTATGCAACAACACGTTTTGGTATATGATCTAGTTGTAACCCTGTTTCATCCATATTCCGAATGCATTTTAGTTTGTTAGATAAGTTCTCATTTTGTATCAGTCTCTCCAAAGATGTGAAATATTTTGAAATTTTCCCCCTGTCTATATATATTTGTGGCAAAGAATATGTTGGTTCTGAACAACGAAGACTTGCACAACCATGCCTCTTTTTAAGTAGTTGCTACCAGTTTTCAAGATTTTTAAAATTTAATCTTTTTTTTTTTTTTTTGCTAACTTAGCAGCATAATTAATAAATGTTATTTTCAAAAACCAATTCCCATTTGGGCACAATTGCCAGCATAATATTTTTTTCAAGATCACCTTTAATTGGCTTTTTCCCTCTTATTTTAGATTTTCCATAAATAGTGGCCTGCATTGTTGAACGTTGCATTGTTGAACGTTGCATTGTTGAACGTAGAACTTTTTTATACTTCCTTTTTGCTGAGACATACCATTTATTACTAGTTTCATATTAGAATCTGAATTGTCTTAAATAGTGGCATTTAATTATAGCATGCATTTTTTAAATTATACTTGAAGTTGGTTTAATGATAACATTTGACTTTGAATTTTTCAGTATGTTTTAACTTTTTTGTTTTTGCGTATTTAATACTATTTTCAACTAAAAACAAAAATAGTAATTATAGAAACAAGTCTACAAACATATGTAAATAAAATAAATCAAAAAAGATATATTGATTACTTTTTTTTTTACCTTTAACGCAACATTCCAATTTTCATTCAGTATGTATAAAACAAGTTAATTTAAGTCAAATTTAGATGTTGCTTACCAGTTAACAACCTTAATTTAACTTTTTTCACACAAGTTATGTGTCAAATTTTATCACACTTAGTTATTTATTATGTCGCATGAATTATAACTAAGTTGAGAAAATCTTGTTTTAAATTTTTAGAAAAAATATTTTAGTTAAATACTTTTATTAGAACTGTTATCCAATCGATACTATTTATTAGCTATAGCCAGTAAGTGGATTATATAACCGTCCAGATAATGGTATATCAGGAAAGGTTTAGTTTAGTTCAGTTAAAACATTCTGTGAAGCATAACTTTGGTTTCAAAACACGGCGAAGTTACAATACACTTAATTAGGTTTACGACGGAAAAACTTTTGTAAACAATTTTTAAAGCTTTTCAACATTCACATAATTTAAAAATAAAACTTTCGCATGATTAGTATAAATTAAGTGCAGACTTTGATCGTATTCTGAGTGATACTTTCTTGCGCTGACCTTGTTATGTTCGTAGACTTTAACAATTTTTTTATCGAAATGTTCTTCTTGAAAATTTGTAGATAGTTTTATGTCTTCAATATCTTTTACCAATATTTTAATTTGGTTAGCATTTTCTTTAAAATTTTGTTCAACTTTATCAAGCCGCTTATTGACGATTTTCGTGCTTGTACTTAAAATTTCGACAAATATTTTTTCTTGTTGTTTTAGCATCGCCTCTGTTTCTTTTCTATATTTCAATAACATTTCCGGTAGCATTTTTAAAATTTCTACAAGTGTAACTGCCATTTGTTATAACGTTTTAACGTACAATAAGTTTTTTTTTTCTTAACTTTTTTAAGTAAAATAAATTTTTTTTAAAAAACTGATAAAAACGCGTCTGCTATTCTTGAAAGCTTTATTGGCAGAAAAAAAAAAAAAAAGTTTTTCCGCGGTGCATTGAGATAAGACCTTTAAAACTTCTTGAGACACCTTAAAAAAAAAAGTTAAAAAAAAATCTTGGTCCTTGTCTAGCTTTAAAAATAGTGATGCCAAATAAAAAGTTATTGATGAATTTATTGGAGAATACTTTCGCCACACCCCCAACTGGGGGATGGCCCAGCGAATTTAGGAGGGTCTTTTTCAAGGATGTTAGGAATTTTTTTTTTTTAGTAAAACTAAAAAAAAATTCTTACACCGGCGTGGTTCGACCAGATCCCAGACGATAAACCGAAATTCGTTACCGATTATCTAGTTTCTAATTTTCATTCAATACTATTTCATAGTTGACTAGCTGAAAAGCTTTCAAAACTGTACTTGGAAAATTCATACCCCAAAGATTTCCACCCAGAAGGTTCCAGTCATAATCAATTCCCATCATATTTTTTGTTTAAAAAGCCAGTTGTTTCCTAATCCATACAGTAATTAAAAATTTTAATAATCATTAATGCAAAAATTCAAATAATGCTAACCTTCATAAAACGTTTCAAATTCATTGAAAAAACAGAGCTTTGAAAAACTTTTTTTAGGTCCCACCGAGATTTGAACTCGGATCGCAAGATTCAGAGTCTTGAGTGCTAACCATTACACCATGGAACCGCGTTGACATAGAAAATTATTTATTAAAATAAAAATTTTACATTTTTATCAAATACTTAAAAAAAAAGTTCGGTAGATGATTTTACATATTACATAGTTATTTAATTAAGTCATAACATATTTATATATTTATATAAGTTAGAATAAACTTATATAATCTATATTTATACAAGTTAGAGCATACTTATATAATTGTTTTATCTTGTATTGTAATTTTTTCCGTCGTCCAGCTACTTGCCTTACTCGCGACCTCATAATAAATTACAAGGTAAAGTCTTAAAAAAATAAAAGTAAAAAACGTTTTACAAAGATGTCCATTATATATAAATGTCCATGTATATAAATAACAAAACACCATAAAGTAGAATCCAACAATAATATAAACAATAAAACTAAAGAAAAAAAAAAAAAAAAAAAAAAATTAAACTACACGAAATAGTCCCTAGTATTGACTATCAAATTTAATTTTCCATTTTTAAAAATGTTTCTAATTTGATCTTTATGTTTGTCTTCTTTATCTTGTTGTTTTAGCATGAGTGACTCATTTGTAAATAATTTTTTAATTTTTCTATTAACTTTTGATGGAAAAATGTTTTGTTTTCATACTGGCATCTCATTCTGTTTAACAGGCCGTAAAACAGTTAAAGTAGGAACAAAAATTCCCAGTAGGCACAGCGACGTGACAAAAACGTGAATTTCACGTTATTTTGGCACGTGACATTTAGGTGACTTTTTGGTCCCTATGAAATGACCAATTCACGTGATTTATGGACGTGTTTTTCACGTTACTTTTGGCACGTGATATTTAGGTGACTTTTTGGTCCCCATGAAATGTTTAAAAGACGTGCTTTTTACGTTAATTTTGGCACGTAATATTTAAGCAATGCTTTATAAAAACGAAGTGTTTGGATTCGTGTAAAGAAAAAAAACTCATCGTCGAGGAAATATTTAATACGTATTAAATTACATGGTTTTATTAGTCAGTATATTAGTTCTTGACATAAACATTTTGTATTTGTAATAAAAGCTGCACTTTTGTTAAAATATCCTCCTTATATTTAATAAGTAATAAGTACAAAGTCATAGATCTGCAACTTACGAAGAGCACGCTTCGATCCACAAAGAGCGCACTTCAAACTTAATCTAACGAACCAGTCGATATATTCTCCCATAAAAGCACGCTTCAAACATAATCTAACGAATCAGTCGATTTTTTCTCCTATAAGAGTACGCATCAAACTTTATCTAATGAATCAGATTTAGCTGAAAAGAAACGAATAAAATCTTAAAAAATAATATGATTATTTAATAATTATCTTAAATCACAAACTTTTAAAACAAATCTTACTTGGTAAGTTGCCAACCATTTTGGCAACAAGACTTTCTAGTTGTTTTCTTTTATCTAAATCATTAAATAATTTTAAGAAAACAATACTACATACAATGTAGAAAAATAAAAAAAGTCATTTGCCTTCTACTTTTATACTCTTTTTGCTAAAAAATAAATAAGGATTTAATAAAAAAAGACATAACAAAAAATTCGACAGATAAATAAAAAAAAGATGTACAAAATAATAAATACAAGTCTAAAAAAATATTGTTTATCTATATATATCTATATCTAATATCTGTCTATAGATAAATATATATCTATATATAAAGTTAATAACTGATGCGCGTGATTAGAAAAAGACCTGTACTCATAACATCTGATTAAATAACTTGTTTTCTTTGTTTTCCATCTTCTTATATTTGCACTTGTTTCTTAACTTGTTCATACATTAACTCACTAGATGCAAAGGTGACAGCCCACGAAGTTGCTTTAAATGAGCAATCTACAAAGTTTTGAACATTAAATGTAATTTTAGAATGCACACAGAAAAATAACAATTTTTTAAAATGTAATAGTTACCACATAACCACACAACATTATAGTGGGGATTTTATATCATGATTTTCCTACCCATGGTGAGATTTTTATCTTGAGGCTCCTTTAGCTGTGGAAACATTCACCATGGCTAAGGAGCCTCATCTACCCCTAATTATATATAATATATTAAGTATAAAACTAAAAGCATGTATAATAAAGTATTGTCAAATTAGGTCACCAACAAATACCGAGAGCTGAAAATTCAACTCAGAATCAAGTTGCATTCTCCAACAAGATATGAACTAAATTAAATTCTTGCTACAGGGTGCAATCACAAAAAAAGAGGAAGAGAGGGAAAAGTGAATTTTCTCAAACTTTAAAAGTTAAAAGGTTATTGTGTCTAACTACAGAATGATATTCCTAGGCAATAACATAACAATACCATTGCATCTTCCTGGTCAATAATATTTTATACAGAACTTATCATTTGTCATGTAGCTTAATAAATTTAATATTAAATAAGTTATAAGAACTTATTTATTATTAAATTAATTACATCGACAAAATTGACAGTCTAAAATATTATATAATAGGGTAGAAAAAAAAAGTATACCTTGTGTTAGGGTTTGATCTTTTGCATGTTGAAATATGAGAATTATCTGCCATAACGTTACACAATTTTGAACTAAGCTTTGTAATATATTAAACCTAAATTGATAAAACTTAGATATAAAATAATATAATATGTTTAGATAAAATATTATTTGTGACATTTTATTTTTGTCAAAAATGCATTGCGATGTTATAAGATATCTTATACCCTGATTTTATTATTATAAAACTACAATGCAAAAAAATTATATTATTATAAAAGTATAATAAAAAGTAATTACAATAATGAATATATAAACTACATATTTTATATAATCATTATATTTAAAAAATTTTGAAAATTGTTTGCGGAAAATATCCTGAAAAAATTCAGAATATTTTCCCCATAATTTTTCCCTTTATTTTGCATTCAGCCAAGTTGATGACAATAATATATACTTTAACTTGCATTTATGGAAAACTTTTCGGATATTTGGAAAAAGATAAATTTCAGAAAAATATTTGGTATTCCGAGAATATCCCAAAAAAATAATCCCTGAAACTCAATTATAAAAAAATAGGAAATAAAGAATATCTTTCCAAGTTTCTAATCATAGGTTTTTATTGAGAATAAAAAAAGATCCAAAATACACAATATTTTGGAAACGTAACTTTCATGCTTCAATCAAGTAAAATTGTAACCTGGACGAGGGCACCTAAAATATACATGATTGAAACGTGAAGAAGGAAACCGGGTAAGAGCATGCATCAAACTTAATCTAATGAATAAGTCAATATTTTCTCCAATAATAGCTAGCGACACCAAATTTAGCTAAAAAGAAACAAATAAAAACTTAAATAATAATATGATTATTAAATAATTATCTTAAATCACATACTTTTAACACAAGTCTTACATGGTGAGTGGCCAACTGTTTTGGCAACAAGATTTTCTGGTGTTACTATTTCTTTAATCTAAATCATAAAACAATTTTTAAAAAAACCAATGCTATATTTGAGAGAAACTTGCTTTACATATCGGAAGGTTGTCAACATTGAAAAATAAGTATAATGCAGTTTCAAATACCATAGCATCATAATCATCTTTTTGTGGGGAAAACATTGAACAAATCCGCATTAATAACCTGTTTTATATTGTACATAATAACAATACCAATAGAAGTCATATAATATATACAATAATAGTTTCATAAATACAATTCAAATATGTATATTAATCATATAATATTTCAATAATATAATAAAATGAAATAAATAAGTATTAACCTTTTTTAACAAGTAAAGCACAAGATCAAGATGTCATATATTACAAAAAGATAAAGTATATAATAATAATATATACATATATCAATAATAAATAACATAACACGTTTGTTTATTGATATTATCTTGGATAAATTCTTTAACCTTGTTGATAAAAACCAAATAATAGAAGAAAATCTATTTTTGGTTTTTATCTAATCGACTCTTGAGCAATAATGTATGCAGAAGTTCTACAGACATTATTATTGCTCAAGAATCAAGAATAAGTTCTGCTAGAACTTATAATTTGTCCATGTAGCTTACTTAATTTGATATTAAATTTGTTATAACATAACTTATTTTGTACTAAATTAAGTAAGCAAAATGGACAAATTCGCCAGCCTAAAATATTATATCATAAAGTAGAAAAAAAGCATACCTTGTATTTGAGTTTAATCTTATTCGTGTGGCAAATAGGGACGCTTGATACTAATTTATTTAACTTAATTTGATGTAATTTGGATATTAGTTATTACAACTTAAAATATATTGGACTATTTAGTTTTGTTTTAAATGCATTGCGTTATAAGATATTATATAGACCACTTTCTTTTTTTTAATTATGATTAAACTACAATAAAAATTAATTATATCATAATAAAAGTAAAATAATTATAACTAATATAATGAATACAAAAACTATACTATAAAAAAATAAACAATATAATAAAAAATATAATTTTATATTTCTTATCACAGGTTTTTATTAAGAAAAAAAAAGTTCCGCTAGACGCGATATTTTGGCACGTAACTTTCACGTAACTTTCACGTAAAATAGTAACCTGGACGAAGTCACCTAAAATACACGTGATTGAAACGTGAATAAAACGTTGCGTGCCTACTGGGTTATATAAATGGGGGAGGGGAATCAATGCGGATTTAAGGGTCCCGAAATAGTTTTTTCTACCCCGGTTGCTACGGGCATATTTCAACGATTAAATTTTCTATCAACAAACAGCCAAAAAATCTCTGACCTGCCATTTTATCAAATCCAAAGAAAAAAATTTAAAATTGTTAGCATGAGGATATTTGGTATGGTAGAGCTGGTAAAAATATCTAAAACATAAAAAATGAGTGGCTGTACTTCAGCACATTCGTACATCATATAAGCAGAATTTCATTTTTTGTTTTACACTGTGGACAAAGTTTGTCTTTTCTAATCCTAAAATTGAGCATCTTTTGGTTGGTAGGCAATATGAAATACGCTGTTTTAAGAAAAATTTCGCTAGCTTTATTGTTGGTGTTTCTTTTATGAAGATTTATAAAAAAATGTTTCGAACCTTTTTCATTTAAATTTTTCATGCTTTCAAATTATAAACCTTATATTTTGGTTTTTATGTTGATTTATTTAATACATTATTTAAAGTTAAAACAGTTACATTTTTATATTCGTACTTTGTTTATCTTTTGGCTATATAAAAAGAAGCTTATTTATAATCATAATTTAGGAATTCGGTTAAAAGTTTGTGCTGCCATTTCCTCGGCAAAACTTTTGTAATATTTTCTAACTCGTTCTCAGTCAACCCTATGCTTTTATGGTGTTAAAAAACGTGGCTGAAACATTTTGTTACATCTGCTACTATTGCCATGTCGTTTTTAACGTTTTGTTTGGAGTTAAAAACTTTTCAGGCAACTTTTTAGTCATTGTGTTAAAAAAAAGAGGATGATTCAAAATCTCTTCAATTTCAATTAAAGATAAGACATATTTTTCTTTTAATTTATGCCAATTGACTAGTAACTGAGAGTAAAATTGGGGTAACATATTGATCTGAGTAGGGGTAGTTTCAAAAATGTATTTGCTTTGGTCGCATTTCTATGGTCGTTTAGGATGTGAACAATTACATCCTTCCAAGGTCCATCTGTATTTTTATTGTAAAATTTGCCTAGCCATTGTAATTGGACAGCCTTAGTTTGTTTACAATAAAAATTCTATATCTCATCTATTAATGAATATAATATGAGGTGTTCCACAAGAATCCATACTTGGTTCACTTGTTTTTGTAATATGCATCAATGATCTTCATAAATTATCAAACTTAACAACAGTAAAATTTGAAAATTTGTCTTTGTCTCATAGAGATATTAATATGCTTTTTACTAAAATGACAAATGAATTAAAGAAGTTTCTATTTGATTTAATTAAAATAGATTATCTCTAAATATTTAAAAAACTAAATATACCCTTTTTTATACACCTTCAAAAAAGCAGAAACTGCCTCATATCATATCAGACATTTTAGTTGATAATAAAATTAAAAGTTGCTCGGAGTACATATTAACGAAAGCTTATCCTGGAGAAATTATATTGATATTATCGGAATTCTCTATAAAGCAAGAAATTAAGTAAACACCAGTTAACACAATTATATTATTTATTTATACATTTTCATATAAACATTGCAAGTCTTATATGGGGAAGCACTCATAGAACAAAGTTAAAATCTTTTTTAACTTCATCAGAAACATGTAGCTTGCGTAATAAGTTTTAAAAATCTTTTTTCTCCCACGAAACATTTTTTTAAAGAAATAAATGTTTTAAATAAATGTATTTAATATTTTATGCTTTATGTTTAAATGTAGAGAAGATTTGTCGCCAAATGTATCACATAATCTTTATTGTTTGAAACCTAAAAATAATTATAATCTTCATATTATTAACAATCTTATTGCCCCATTTTGTCATAAAAGCAAAGTCCAGTTTTTTGTTTTTTACGGAGCTCTTTATCATTGGAACAAAATATTCTGGTCTTTATTTCTACCAAACTGACTTTTGATTCATTTAAAAAGAAACTAAAAAATATATATATATTTTTTTGAAAAATTTATGTGTTGTGACAAGTGTTGATTTTGTAATAAATAATGCGTACGTACGTAGTGGAGATATAGGGGGGGAATTAATGTTTAAAGCATGCGTACAAGGGAACAGTACCTTAAATATACTTTTGCCATTTTTTTTATTCTTCAAAATCTTTGTCTCCAACGTTTTGATCTGGAATTTCTTTCAAAGAAATCCAGTAGCTTCGCGCTTTTTTCACAATCCTGGGTCAGATCTTCACAATCCTGGGTCAGGTTGACATATTGAAAAACGGAACCAAATAAAAAAAAATTTCAATTTAGTTAAGCTTTTCATTTAACAAAAAAGAGTTTTTCATTTAAAAAGTTACTTATGCAGCAAAAGTTTTTAACTATAAGCTCATAACAAACACATATTATGCTCATAACATAAGCTCTTTTTCTCTTGATCAATTTTTATCAACTTAAAAATATATATATATAAATTACACTAAAATGTTAAGAGTAAAAATATAAATATGACGAAAACAAACTGGAAACCATTAAGCCAACTTCAAAAACAGATTTTACGCATAATTTATTACATCTGAAATATAAAGCCAACCAAAAACAGGTTAACATTCTTATCCCACTGAGTCATTATTTTACGAATTAAAAAGCTTGACATTTATATATACATTTTTATTTATAAGTTTTTAGGCCTTTGCAGTAGTGGTATAGAGGCCTCAACAAACCCATAACTGCAGTAGCATATATATCCCATAACTGCAGTAGCATATAATGTTTAAAGCATGCGTACAAATGAAAGGGGGTTCTAAAACAGTTGTTTTATTGCGTATGTAGGGTAATTTGGGGCAGTACATGATACTTAAGGATTAAAAATTAACTACACAGACCTGGAATAGAGCAAAAAATTAAACAAGTGTATAATAAAGCTTTTTTAGGATTTTAGTGGGAAAGATGAAACTTGTGTATATTTATACATATTTGTTTGAACATATTTGTTTTAAATGATGCAAAACCCTGTAAGTAAGACGTACACACGTATAACGGGTTTTCCATCCATTTTAAAATTAGATAAATATTAAATAAATAAATATATAAATAAAATCCTTTTTTTTCAATAAATATATAAACGTAAATTTGACCTAAGTTGTGTTGGAAATTTCCGGATATTTTGCTCAAAATTTCTGGCCATTTAAAAAAAATATTATTGCAATTAACTTATAGTTATTATATATAGTTTTTTAAAATTCATTTCTTTTTCAAAATGCGTTATATCTGCTATAGGTTAATATGCGTTTTATCATTGTAGAAATTTTTTAAATATTTCATCAAAAAATATAAATAATACCAAAAATATAAATAATATAAGACCCACAAGCGAAAAATTCACATCTTTTAGTCAAATATTTTAATCGATTCCGACCATAAAAGCTGTCATTTCAAAAAAAACATAAAGCCAAAACTTATCAGTTAGTTTATAAGTTTGAATTAAAAATTTCTGTATGATTTATGTTTGTTTTTTTTAAAAAATAAAAAGTTTTTATGTTATATGCGTTCTTTATTTATCTACTTATATGTTTAATTTCTTTAGCGACCGAGACATTATTTTAATAAAAATCATATTTTTGTTGATTTTGGAAAGTTTTAGTAAATGGACTTGTGCCCTTTTCAAAATGACAGATTTAATTTAGAAATCGCACATTTTTTTAAAATGCAATAAAAAGCCTTGTGATTAAGCTTACTGTGTTTAACATATTATATTACATAATTCTAGCTTTTACTTCTCTTAACTACCATGTAAAATACTCACAAAATACAAAACATAAAATCTTTTTTAGATTAACACGTTTTATTATTTTTGTTAAGTGTTTTAAAGAAACAAACATTTTTTATCTGTAAAGATAGCATACTAAGGTGACTTTTAGAGGGAGGGTGTGTGGGGGAAAGAGATGTTCCACAGCCACAAAGAAGGTGATTTCAAGTTTTAATCGCTTTTTTTACGAATTTTGTAGGGTATTTTATACAATTCAGTCTGGTAATTTTAGCTTTAAGGACATTTATTTAACTTATAAAGGACATTTTTTTTATTTTAAAAATGCTCTCGCTATGTTTAAATAAGTGCTTTTAAGACTTGAGTGAGACTCAAGTCTTAAAAGCACTTATTTAAACACAGCAGCGGAATTTATAACCTCAAAATCGATAGTTTTTTATTTTTATTGCTAACTATATTTTTAAATAGTTCAAGTTTAGTAAAATAAATTTTCTTTACTTTTTGTCATACATTATTCAATAACGTCTTTAAATCAAGAAAAAATCGAAAAATTTGTGGACTTTCAATAAAGTCTTTAGTAACTTGTAAGTCAACCTAATAGATATCAAAAAATGCCCCACCCCTTTTAGGAATGTGGGTGCAAGTTATGTTTAGCTTTAAACAAAGCTTGCTATGGCAATCTACATCAAGATGCTTAGCAAATTACAGAATAAAAAGGTTTTAGAAAATTTTGAAAACAATTATCATAATTTCTGCTTATAGTTATAATAAAGTGCTAAAAATTTTCTTTCTAAGATTTTTACGATATGCTTCACAATATTTAACATAAAATTGGCAATAACAATTGCATATATAAGACATTAAACTTTACTCATTAATTTTAAAATAACTTATCTTTTTTTGAAAATTTCCAAAATTTCCGGAAAAAAAAAGTAAAGTATTTTTTTTTTTTTTTTTATTAAAAAAAAAAAAAAAAAAAATACTTTACTTTTCCTTTACTAAGTACACAGTAAAGGAAAAGTAAAAGTACTTTTACTTACTAAGTCACAGTTAAATTTTTGTCATCAAGCAAAAAAAACATTCCGAAAAACAGGTATGCTTAGCAAGTTAACCTATAAACTAAATCCTTTTTAATAATCAAAGATAATCATTATTACTATCTCCAGACGGGATTAAAGAACTTTGTCTCATGTTCCCCGTTGTCTCATACTGCCCTAAAATTACAGATGGCCCATACGTATTTTATGAAAAAACTCAAAACGAAAACATGACACTTTGGGATCGTCGATAGAGTACGTACGCTCGGTGGGGGAGAGGAGATTTGCAAATAGCATTTATGGACGACCCTTTAGGCGGCATTTTTAAAATTAAAAGTTATTTTAAAAACGTAAAAAGCTTTACATTTATAAAAAAACATTACAAGTATGAATTGTAAATCTAAAGTTGTAGAGATAATTTATGAATCCGATGAGGCATTTTTAAAGCCTAATCCCTTAAATATGTGATGTCATTTAGAATGCTCTTCGACAAATAATCATTATTTTGCACAATTATAATGCACCGCCAAATTTACACAAGTGATCATTAAATATTGTCAATAAAAGTCAATTGGTAGTAATAACAATCAATATTAATTGCTAATACTAATAATAATATAGCGATAATATTAGAATAAAATTGATGTCATAAAAAATTTTGCCTTATAATTATTTTTCATTTGTGATATTTTTCTTAATTAAACTATGCGTTGAGCATGTTCTTTTATTATGTTTTTTAATTGCATTGATGAAAAATTTATTTTTTCAAATTTAATTTTTTACATTATTGTCTCTCTGCGCGACCAAGGCAATCATGGAAAATATCTTGGAAATACAGTTTATTTTTAATTTTTTGAAAATTTGTTAAGCAAAAGCCTAATTATTAAATATCATTTAAAACTCAGTTTAAACTAATAGTTGAATGTATAGTAAAAAAATTGTTGTTTTGAGCATTATAATTGAATCTTTAAGATACATTTGATGATCTGATTGTTGACAAGACCAATATTCTGATGATTTTCATATCAATGAGGCACAATGTTCCTCATTGATGACAATCCTAATTTTCAAGATTATAGAAAGAAATATACTTCCTAAAAAACACATACTCATATGTGCGTTTAATGATGCTGAGTCCCTAAAAGACAACAGTTTCAAATCTCTATTTGTTCTTAGTCTGTGGTATTAAGTAGCCTAAAAGTATTAAATGACTTATGATCTACAATGAAAAAAACAAAAAAATTCAAGAGATTTTATGAGTGTTTTTTAACCCAAAGTCCTAGAGACCTTTTCTTTTTTCTTTCTGATGTATTTGCCTACTATATATCTTTGCAAAAAAAAAAGGTCCTTAAAATTTTGATTACCAAATATATTTAATATATTATCATTTGTTTCCATCATCATAAATATGCGTTTTTTGAATTAGAAATATATATATATATATATATATATATATATATATATATATATATATATATATATATATATATATATATATATAAATATATATATTCATGTATATATATATATTCATGTATATATATATATATATATATATATATATACATTCATATATATATATATATGTATATATATATATATATGAATATATATATACACCACTGGAAGACGTGTATTTCAGGCAACCCCATTCAATAAGTCTGTAACCCTGCTAAAAGGGGATACCCGAAATACATGTTATAATACACATATTTAACAGTTTTACTCATTACATATTTTGTTTAGACTTGTAAAAACTCATGGAAGATTTAGAAGAAGATTCACTTTTGTTAGATAATATTGATGAATTTGTTAATGACCAAAATAGAATAGTAAGTAAAATCAAAGTATTTGTATTTTTGTGCGTGTATACAATAACATATATTTATTATATTTTTGTGTGTATACAAATATTTTTTCATGCATTTTCTGTGTATGATGTGAATATATATATAAAGCGTGCAAAGTTAACCTCAGCACTCAGCATATGTCAAGGATTTTGCCAAGGGCTTTGTAGTATTTTGATAAATTGAGAGATTATATTTTAGAGACTACAAATGTTTTAGAAAATTTTTTAAAAAAGTTATATTTTTATAATCATTAAATATAGATTTAGTAAAAAATTTATTAAACAACTTTTAGAAAGGATAGCTATTAACAAAACAATTTTTAGAAGCTATTAAAAAAAAACTGCAAATAAATTATTATTATTTAAACTCAATAACAGTTGAACAACTTTTTAAATATTTCCATTTAAATATTACATAAAAACCAAATATATTTCTAAATGTAATTAAAATAATTATGTAATAAAAATTATTTTTCATTCAATTTCATTAAAAAAATTATAAGAAATTAGTTCAGAACTTTAATTCAATTTTAAACTTTTCTGAGACAAGTACTGAGACAAGTATAATAAGTTTTGAATTTATTAAATTTTATTATTTTTTTATTTTTATTAATTTTAGTGTATAATTACCAAAACATAATAATATTGAGAAAAAACAAAAAAAATTTGTTGTTTTTGGATTATATTTCTGGTTGAGAAGTTAACAAATAACTCCGTGAATCTGCATAGTTTTTTCTGTTTTCTGGTTTGAATATCTAATTTGAATAATATATGTACATAGAGCAGAGTTTTTAAACAATAAAACAATTATATTGGGTTTTCCCCATTTATAAAAAAACATTCATGCTACATTAAGCATTTTTGTTCAACTTGAGACTTTAAAACAAGAATACCGCTTTTCTACTTTTTTTATTTTTATTTCCATTAAAATATTTCATTTTCAATCAACATAAAGTTTACCATGAAGTTTTTTTTTCGCTATTTCTAAAATTTAGAAATA